>NC_086447.1:794563022-794813022 GCF_028390025.1 Pseudophryne corroboree | reverse complement strand
TATTTAAATATGTTTTATTTTTTATAAATAAAAATATAAAACTACTGTTTATGAACCAATTCACCTGGCTTTAGTAAAAAACAGCAATTAATTATTTCTAACTGTCTTAATACACTATTTTAATCACATGCATTTTTCTTCCCAAGACACCATACACATAGTGATTTTACAAAAGAAACATCACTAAAGCAGTGTTAGTAAGCTTATTGCAACAAAATGTTGTTTAAGTTAACTTGCAACATATAGTGCAAAATGTTCAATAAACTGTTAGAGTATTGCAGTAGCGTTTTTTTATGTCACTGATGGTGATTATCTTGAAAGTCTGTATCCGAAAGATGTTAAGAGCGTCACAGTAATTTAATTATTAGTTTGCCAAGCAAGAAAATGATTAGTGTGCATGCATAGCTTGAGACAGGTCTTTTGCAAGATTATATCAAACAATTGCTGTTAAGCATGGCCATGCTATTTTAAAAGCATATATTTTACCGCCTCCTCCTTCTGGGCAGTAAACTCCTGTTAACTCCTGGCTCTGCTGCTCCAAACCCTTAGGGCTAAAACACACTACCCGGCTTTTGCCGGCCGGGAAAAAGCCGGACGTCTTTTTCCCGTGCCGGCATTGTAGTTAACAGTGTGAGGGCTAGGGTCCCTTTACACTGCACGGCCCCGGCCCGGCTGCCGGGTTGCAGCCGGGTCTCACCACTGGAAGGTCCGGCGGCCGGGCGGCCGCCGGGCCGTCTTTGCAGCCAGTGAACCGTGTGTGTGAAGGGGAGCTTTCACACACGTTTTTTTCTAAAGCCGTGTCTGATGCTGCGCATGCGCACAGCATCACACACGGCTCAAAGCCGTCCTGTGTGCGAGACTCTGCCGGTTTCTCCCGGATGGCAAAAAGCCGGACAAAGTTTGTCCGGCTTTTTGCCATCCGGGAGAAACCGGCCAGTGTGTTACAACCCTTACTTCAAGCCATACTTACCTACTTTCCTGTCTCCTCCTCCGGGAGGAGGCAGCGTTGTAGGTGAATGGGGGCGTGGTCGGCAGCAGGACGGGCGGTTCTGGGGCGTGGCCGGCAGCAGGACGGGCGGTCCGGGGGCGTTGCATACGGGTCGCCTCATCGTGACTCCACCCCCCGCTGTGCTTTGCTGAGAAACGAGGCGCTGCATAGCGGGGGGCGGAGCTACGATGACGCGATTCAGAAATCAAAGCGGGAGGCTTGCCCACCTTTCCGGGGGGCCGGGAGGGTCACCCGATTTTTGGGAGCCTCCCGGCCATTCCGGGAGGGTAGGCAAGTCTGCTTCAAGCCTTATCCGGAGACGCAGAAAGATCCCAGTGTTAGGAGAGGATTCCCACGTTTTTTCACAAACTCAGCCAGTGCGGGTCTCATAAATCAATCAATAAGACGTGTTTCCCCGCCTCAAAGCAATTCAGCAACTCGGCGGCTTCCTCAGTCAGTACTGAAGAAAAATGCATGTGTATAAAATAGTGTATTATTTGTGACAGTTAGAAATAATTAATTGCTGTTTTTTACTCAAGCCAGGTGAATTGGTTCATAAACAGTCGTTTTATATTTTTATTTTTTAAAAATAAAACATACGCCGCCTATGGGGGAGTGTATTTTAGCATAGCAGGGCTGCGAACGCTTGTGCAGCCCTGCTATGCTAAAAAAGTTTTAATCAAAACAAGACCAGGGCTGCAGTTTCTCACCCAGTGCGACGGATCCAGCGATGAAGGTTCCAGTCCTGACGTCAGACAACCGCCCCCAAACGCCTGGATCCGCCTGTGTTGGACTCACCACGCCTGGAAAACGGTGAGTATCCACCCCGGAACGCCTCCCGCCTATCCATCTTCTTGCGATCATTGCTGCGATCACATTTCTCGATGGCGGCGTTCGTCACCAGGCAATAGCGCGCGTGCACAATGCGGCTGCCGCGCATGCGCATATCCGACTTGTTTGCACCACAGCGAAGAACCGCTGCGTGCAAATGGGTCGGAATGTAGATTGTAAGCTCCACTGGGTCAGGGACTGAAGTGAATGGCTAAATATTCTCTGTAAAGCACTATGTAATATGTGTGCAATATAGGAATAATTGTAAATAAATAGATTTAAAAGACTGTATGGAGGCCAATAATAACATTCACAGATCAAAGGAAGTACTTTTTAGCCAATTGGGCCCGATCAATCATTAAAAAAATAATATTATTATTATTATTATTATTATTATTAAGATTATTATTATTATTATTATTATTATTACAACAAGTGGATTCATAATTTAAAATTTTAAATGATACACCACATAGCAATCAGATTGTGCAGCTTGATGGTTACAGATAACATTGACGGAACTAGGTTAGGATACCGACAGTCAGGATCCGGGCTGTCTAAATACCGATGCCGGAATACCGACACTGATCAGAATGCCAGCTCTGGCATCTCGAACAGGATCACAATGCCAAAAGTTGGGATCCTGGTCAAGGGACTACCAGCCCACTGGAGAGGTAAGACTTGGTGGAGGAGTGGAGGGAGATTTAGGTTTAGGCTGTGGGAGGAGGCAGTGTCGGACTGGAGCATGAAGGGCCCACCGGGGGTATGCAGTGATAGGGGCCCATGATTAGAGGTGCGGCCAGCCTCCAAAGGGGGTGTGTCCAGCCACCACAGAGGTTTGGCTAACCATTATAGAGTACCTGGTCTGGACTCCTTGATAATTTATATAGTTATTGCTAGTGCATGCATGATAATGTGCCAGATTAATGACAGCAATGTACTGTAGAGAATACATCATAATCCTGTGCAGTATAAGGTAACATATGTATAATATATCAATCAAGTACACAGTCTAGAACCTGATCCCTAGAGGAGGAGGGGGCCCCCAGGCAATGGGGCCTACCAGGGTTTCCCCTGTACCACTATGGGCCAGTCCGAGCCTGGGAGGAGGGTTAGGCTGTGGGAAGGAGGGGTTAGGTTTAGGCTGCAGGGAGGGGTGATTATGGTTAGGCAACATGGGAAAGGGTTAGGGTTAGGCTGTGTGTGTGGGGGGGAGGGTTATGTTTAGACTGCGGGAAGGGAGGGTTAGGGGGGCCTAGTTATATTTGTTTCCTGACCCCTGCCAGGATTCTAAAAACCGGTATGCTGCAGTCGATATTTTGACCGTCCACATCCCAACCGCCGGCATTTCAGCCCCAACCCAACATTGACATATTATTGTAAATGCAGTCAGTATCTTGTAAGATATGTCTGCCATGCAGGAAAATTTGTCCATCTACTGTCTGTATTTTTAATGTTTTACAGTCAACAGCAGAAAATACTGGTTGAGACATTACTGATCTGGTCATTTGGTCTGATCAACATTATCCGGGTAATTTGGCTGGCTTGTGGGTCATTTTGCCTTGATCAATGAACAATTGCATCTGTGAAAGTATGAGAAGCTTAACTTGTCATAGAATTGAATTTAACATCTGTCTGTTGCTATGAGTTATAACACACATTTATCTATGGGGGTAATTCAGACCTGATCCTAGCAGCAAATTTGTTAGTAGTTGGGCAAAACCATGTGCACTGCAGGTGTGGCAGATACAACATTTGCAGAGAGAGATAGATTTGGGTGGGTATTTTGTTTCTGTGCAGAGTAAATATTGCCTGATTTATGTTTATACTGCAATTTAGATTTCAGTTTGAACACACCCCACCCAAATCTACTCTCTATGCACATGTTATATCTGCCCCGCCCCCCCATCCTGCAGTGCACATGGTTTTGCCCAACTGCTAACAGATTTGATGCTATGATCAAGTCTGAATTACCCCCTATGTTATTAAATAAGTTTTACAATCTACTTAAAAATATTATTGAAACATTTCAAACATACTGGTGTTAATAGACGTGAACACTTTTAGGATATATTACAGAGATAACATAACAAACAACGAATGATTAAAAAGCATAAGAATTTATTTTTCATATGCTAGCCCGTAAATAGAGAGTGCTCTAACAAAAAAGGGCAGTAACTGAACTGTTGCTCTAACCTGCAAGGATCCCCCAGGATCGAGTGGAGTAGCTATCTCTTTCTCTCCCCTGTGAGATTTGACTAGACTGAAGAATTCATGACTGAGAAACATACGAAAAATCAAGGAAGAGAATTAATATCTCCACAGGGACTTAAGCAATGAGTCGTTATAGTGAACTGCCCTACAGGTCATCAGGTCATCAGACTATTTAACACAAAACAAAAAAAACAACAACTAAACGGCCACAGTTAAACATTCATTGGTTGTAGATTTATTAATGCTTCTAAAACAGACAAGTGTAGATATTGCCCATAGCAACCAACCAGATTCTGTCTATCACTTTCTAGGATGCAAAAGATAGGTAGACTCTGGTCGTTATGGGTAACACCACCACTTTTCATTTTTAGAAGCCTTATGGGGTTATTCAGCACAGATTGTAGATTCTGCTAAAAAGCAGAATCTGGGAGGGGCATGGCTTGGCGAGCTGTAGGGAAAGACGTGCCCTGGATCAGCTCCTGCCTGGCGTCTGCTATAATTAATAATATAGCCTACATTACAGCCTCCCTGACCCTCCTGTCCTGCCCTGCCTGCTGCCGCAAGTGACCGGGATCGGTGGTGTGGGATTCGCGGAGTTGGGGGACAGTATTACCATCTCTGCGGGTTGCGGCCCTACACCCCCCTTGAAGTCGGGACGTCACGTGTGCTGGGGACCTGCCACGACTCTCCAGGGTGGCGGAACGGAGTGCCCTGTTCCGCCCCGGGATCACAGCTCCACAGCTGGCCTCTCTCAGTTCCGGTGAGGCTCCCCTGGCTGCGGGCTCTGCTGGCTCCCCTTCCCGGTGCAGCAACGCTCACCTCCAAGGCTGTATACAGCCCTCCTCACAGCTCTCTGCTCCTGGTGGCCATTTTGGGATCTCCATACACTGCTAACTAAATCCCTATCTGCCTGGCTGCTGCCTATATGTGGATACTGGCTGGTCCCTATCCACAGCAACATTCAACTGTGAGTAACAGGGTCCAATTTCCATGCTTGGACTGCCTTTTGTTCTGTTTTATAGCTATTACCTGGCTCCTGCACTATTGAATTTTATTCTCTTATATACGTTTATGGGATTTACTTAAGTGGATCTGCATTAGCAGTACTCCTCGACGTAGCTGGTATATTCCCTTTTCTTAATTTACTGCTTTGCCTGTTTTGTGGAATTATTACCCACCTTTTCAGTGGCCACGTTTGGCTTCTATTATAGACAAATTCATGTCTAAAACTCAGCAGAATCCCAGGGGTGCCCAAACGGGTAAGGGCAAAAATCGGGATAACTCTACTAATAGTGCTCCTGTTTCCCCGGTGCAAGTTCAGGGTTCCAGCCCTCGGGGACCGTCATTGCTTACACCAGTTATGGAATCTGCCAAATCTTTCTCTACAAGTGAAATTACAAATATTCTTTCCTCCTTACTGGATCAAAAGCTGGCGCCCCTGAAGGACTCTCTAGACTCAGCCCTTACTCAACTCTCTGCTCATGACCACTGTATCTCTGAGGCCGAGCAAAGAATCTCTGATTTGGAGGCTGATCTATCTGCGGCTAAGTCGTCCCTGATGGAACATGACAAGTTGGCGATGTCCTTTCAAGACAAACTTGAAGATTTTGAAAATCGGAATAGAAGAAATAATGTACGTCTTATAGCATTGCCGGAGTCTGTGAAACCGTCCGACCTCATGAAACTGGTCTCACAATGGTTGCCTAGAGAACTTAGCTGTGTTTCAGAATCTGGCTCCATTTTGGTGGAACATGTCCATCGTATTGGTCCTGATCGCCAGTCCAACAGAGATAGACCCAGGCCGGTCATCATGAGAATCCTTAACTACGCTGATAAAGTCCGCTTGCTAGAGGCCTATCAGAAACATCTTGATCTTCGGTACCAGGACTCTAGGATCCTGTTATTTCAGGATGTCTCTTATCTAGGGGCTGCAAAATGGCGAGAGTTTTCACCAATATGTAAGCGTCTGTTTGAGATGGGCCATCGATTTGCATTATTGTACTCTGCCAAGTTGAGAGTCTCTCATGCTGGTAAATCCTACTTCTTCGAATCTGCTCGAGCGGCCAGGAATTTTGTGGACTCTTTGGATACAGCTCCGTTTTCTGGCGTGGATGATGCTGACTGACTCACTATATCCTTTTCCTGTTGGTTAATTACCATTTTTGGTTTTGCCCATTCAGGTTACCGATTGACTCTATTTCCATGTTTTATGTATTATACCAGTTTTATCCTTTTTGTCTGAAAATTGCTTATTGCTGTAGCTGGTGTTTAACGCCACTTACTGTAAGTCAAGTTATATTGCTTTGTCCTTTCCTTTGTTTTCCTTCTTTCTTCTGCTGCTGCTTTTTCTTCTTTTCTCCTGGCTGCCTTCTTTTCTTTTTTCCTTCTCATCTCACCTTTTGTTACATTGTTTTCGTTCACGGTGCTCTCTGGACCTGTGTTTGGGGTTACCCCCTCATGTGTGTTTCCTTCTGTAGCATGCTGGGGTCCGCCCAGCAAAGGGCAAGGCCACCCAGCATGCTAACTCCTGCACTGCAGCTGCAATCGAACTGCGATCACAATCGGATTGTGGTCACAGCAATTGTGGACCACCCCTTGCAGCCACAGCTAGGCTGCATATGCAGGCGGTCCACCGCCATTTCTCCCATCGGAGCGGCTGTGTGTAATGTCACGCTGCCACCCCGCAAATGGTCCGGACCACTCCCCTGCAACGCCCGTTGCTGCCCCCCTCCAATGCATCCCTCAGGCATTTTGTATGTGGTGCACAGTGGCAGAATAACAAAATTTGTTTGATTGCAATTTTTGCTATTCTGCGATGTGAGCTGAATAACCCCCTCAGTAAATCTCCCCGTTGTCTCTATTTTTCCATTAAAAAAGGTCTTGTGATACCCCACCATTAGTAGAGATGTGCGGCGGACACTTTTCGGGTTTTGTGTCTTGGTTTTGGATCTGGATCCCCGCTTGTGTTTTGGATATGGATTGGTTTTGCCAAAACCACCATTTCGGGTTTTGGTTTTGGATCTGGATAATTAAAAAAAAAAAACCATAAAAACAGCTAAAATCACAGAATTTGGGGGTAATTTTGATCCTACGGTATTATTAACGCAAATAACATCCATTTCCACTCATCTCCAGTCTATTCTGAACACCTCACACCTCACAATATCGCTTTTAGGCCGAAAAGTTGCACCGAGGTTGCTGTATGACTAAGCTAAGTGACACAAGTGGGTGGCACAAACACCTGGCCCATCTAGGAGTGGCACTGCAGTGGCAGACAGGATGGGAGTTTTAAAAACTAGGCCCCAAAGAGCATATAATGCAAAGAAAAAAAAAGGGGCAAGATGGAATTGTCCTTGGGCCCTCCCACCCACCTTTATGTTGTATAAACAGGACATGCACACTTCAACAAACCAATAATTTCAGCGACAAGGTCTGCCACACGACTGTGGCTGAAATGATTGGATTGTTTGGGCCCCACAAAAAAAAGAAGCAATTAATCTCCCCACCAAAAAAGAAGCAATTAATCTCTCCTTCCACAAACTGGCTCTACAGAGGCAAGATGTCATCCTCATCCTCTGATTCCTCACCCCTTTCAGTGTGTACATCCTCCTCCTCTCAGAGTATTAATTCGTCCCCACTGGAATCCACCATCACAGGTCCCTGTGTACTTTCTGGAGGCAATTGCTGGTAAAGGTCTTCCTGGAGGAATTTATAATTAATTTTGATGAACATCATCTTCTCCACATTTTCTGGAAGTAACCTCCTACGCCGTTCGCTGACATGGTTACTGGCTGCACTAAATACTCTTTTGGAGTACACTCCGGAGGGGGGGGGGGCAACTTAGGTAAAATAAAGCCAGTTTGTGCAAGGGCCTCCAAATTGCCTCTTTTTCCTGCCAGTATACATACGGACTTTCTGACATGCCTGCTTCGATTCTGTCACCCATATAATCCTCCACCATTCTTTCAATGGTGACAGAATCATATGCAGTGACAGTAGACATGTCAGTAATTGTTGGCAGCTCCTTCAGTCTGGACCAGATGTCAACAGTTGCTCCTGACTGCCCTGCATCACTGCCATTGGGTGGGTTTGGAAATGTTATCCTTTTCCTCGCAGCCCCAGTTGCGGGAGAAAATGAAGGAGGAGCTGTTGACGGGTCACGTTCCGCTTGAGTTGACAATTTTCTCACCAGCAGGTCTTTGATCCTCTGCGACTTGTGTCTGCTGGAAAGAGAGATGCAACGTAGGCTTTAAACCTAGGATCGAGCACGGTGGCCAAAATGTAGTGCTCTGATTTCAACAGATTGACCACCCTTGAATCCTGGCAAAGCAAATAAAGGGCTCCATCCACAAGTCCCACATACTTAGCGGAATTGCTCCATCTTAGCTCCTCCTTCAATTTCTCCAGCTGCTTCTGCAAAAACCTGATGAGGGGAATGACCGGACTCAAGCTGGCAGTGTCTGAACAGACTTTACGTGTGGCAAGTTCGAAGTGTTGGGGAACCTTGCACAAGACGGAAATCATTCTCCACTGTGCTTGAGTCAGGTGCATTCCCCCTCCTTTGCCTATATCGTAGGTGGATGTATAGGTTTGAATGGCATTTTGCTGCTCCTCCATCCACTGAAGCATATAGAGTGTTGAATTCCACCTCATTACCACCTCTTGCTGCAGGTGATGGCAGGGCAGGTTCAGGCGTGTTTGCTGGCATTCCACTCTTCGACACGCAGTCGCTGAATGTCGAAAGTGGCCTGCAATTTTTCATGCTACCTACAGCATCTCCTGCAAGCCCCTGACATTTAAAAAAAAATTCTGCACCACCAAATTAATTGTATGTGCAAATCATGGGACGTGCTGGAATTTACCCAGATGTAATGCATGCACAATATTGGTGGTGTTGTCCGATATCACAAATCCCCAGGAGAGTCTAAGTGGGGTAAGCCATTGTGCGATCATGTCCCTCAGTTTCCGTAAGAGGTTGCCAGCGGTGTGCCTCTTACGGAAATTGGTGATACAGTGTAGCTGCCTAGGATCAAGTTGGTGTTTGTGAGATGCTGCTATTGGTGCCGTTGCTGTTGTTGCTGCGGGAGGCAACACATCTACCCAGTGGGCTGTCACAGTCAGTGGTGCCAAGAGAGGGGGGGAGAGGGTACAAATTACCCGGGCCCAGGTCTGATGTAGGGGCCCAGTGAGAGCCCAGTGGGGGCCCCGGGCTCCTTCCCCCTTAAGTGGCAGCAGCAACTACAGCTCTTCTCCTAAGCTCAGCACACACTGCTGACTGCTGGGCTGGAGTGTGGCCATGGTGGTGCGTAAAATTAAATTTTGGGGGTATTTTTTCAAAAGGTTCATGACTATGCCTCCTGTGAATAGGTCACGGCCCCTGAAAAGTACCTGGGCCCAGACATACTATCTATCTATATACAGTATATATATGTGCATGTGCGTGTGTGCGTGTGTGCGTGTGTGCGTGTGTGTGTGTGTGTGTGTGTGTGTGTGTGTGTGTGTGTGTGTGTATCTATCTATATCTATATATGGCTGGCACTCTGTCCAAAATGCTGCACAATTTCCTGCGTGCCTTTAGTGGTATGACAGGTAGTATAAGCAGAAATACTGTGGCACTGTCGGAAATTACTATTGTAACAATATATTCTGGTGATGACCACTAATGCGCAAGTCAACATTCCGTTTATTCAACTTTAATCATAGTAAGTCCTGAAAGTTGTGTGGCATTTCTGTATATACTATATGTCTGTGTGTTTATATATGTGTGTGTATACAGTGATTGCACTTACAAGCTGTAGGGCATCTTTTATCCCAAAATTACAATGGAGGATCCATTTTCACAAACTGATGGTGTTCCACTGTCCCACCATCCTAATAGTGAACAGTTTTGTCCCAACTGCTGGGAGGTATGTCATGCTCCTGTGAGTGCATACCTCCCAACATGACCCTCTCCTGGAGGGACAGAATGCTCTGCTTCTTGACTTCCTTCTTACTGTATGATTGCCATCACCTGTAGTGAAACACCTTTCTTATCCATTACCTGTTCAACACAGGTGCCGGCAATCATAAATTAAGAAAATCCAGAAGCAGAGCATTTTGTCCCTCCTGGAGACGGTCATGTTGGGAGGTATGTGAGTGGGGTCATCTCGAGTGCTAGACATGCCCCTAGAGTGGTGCAGCCATGCAACTAACAGGGTGTGGCCACATACCCTGCAGGGGGCCCCCTGGGAGGTTACTGTACCGTGGCCCAGGATTTCTCTTGGCAGCCCTGGTCATAGTCATGTAGTCCTTAGTTTGCTCTGCTCCACTTGTCCACATGTCCGTGGTTAAGTGGACAGTGGGTACAACCGCATTTTTCAGGACACTGAGGATTCTTTTCTTAATGTCCCTGTACAGTCCGGGAATCGCTTGCCTAGTAAAGTGGAATCTAGACGGAATATGGTACTGGGGACACAGTACGTTTATCAACTGTCTAAATTCCACTGCACTAATGGCGGATACCAGACACACGTCTAACACCAGCATAGTTGTTATGGCCTCAGTAATCCGCTTTGCAAAAGGGTGACTGTTGTCATATTTCATCTTCCTCACAAAGGACTGTTTGCTCAGTTGACAAGTGGTCTTCCGACTTTCCCTCTGGGATGTTGATCGACTCCCAGCAGCAACAACAGCAGCGGCAGCAGTAACAGTAGGTGTACCACTCAAGGATCCTCCGGAGGAATCCTGGTTAGGAGAGGACTTGTCAGCCATGCCAGTGACATGGCCTGCAGGACTACTTACGTTCCTGACTGAGGAGGAAATTGACGTTGAGGGAGTTGGTGGTGTGGCTTGCAAGAGCTTGGGTGTCAGTGGACTGCTTACACTCTTACCCAAAGTTTCTGAACTTGACAATGACTTCTGATGAATGCGCTGCAGGTGACGTATAAGGGAGGATGTTCCTAGGTGGTTAATGTCCTTACCCCTACTTATTACGAATTTACAAAGACAACACACGGCTTGAAACCAGTTGTCCAGATTTGTAGAGAAATAATTCCACACCGAAGAGGTGACTTTTTTGGTATTTTGCCCAGGCATGACAATGGGCTTTCTCATCCCATGGACATCAACTGTCTCCACTGGTGCCTTATTCAAACAAACCACATCACCGTCAGAATCCTCGTCGTCAACTTCCTCCTTGGCGCCAGCTACACCCATATCCTCCTCATCCTGGTGTACGTCTACAGTGACATCATCAATCTCAATATCAGCAACTGGACTGGCGGATCTCCTCCAAGCACTTGCAAATGGTAGTAGGAGCCTCCTCTTTCCATACAGTCTTGGGAAGGTCAAGCCTAGACATCGCAACCGTGGACACACTTGGACTCTCCTTGGGGTTTTGTGATATCTCTGAACGCACAGTTGTTTTTTCCTGTGCTTTAACAAGCTTAATTTTTTAAATTTTTCGAGAGGGAGGAGAACTTCCATCCTCATGAGAAGCTGAGCCAGCAGTCATGAGCATAGGCCAAGGCCTTAGCCTTTCCTTTCCACTTCGTGTCGTGAATGACATATTGCCAATTTTAAGTTTCTCATCAGAGAATTTCTTTTTTTTCTGATTATTAATTTTTGCTTCTTGGATTTTACATGACCTCTATGACATTGAGCATCGGCCTTAGCGGACGTCGTTGATGAAATTGCATTGTCAGTGTCATGACTGGTGGCTTCAGCAGCTTCAGCACTAGTACTAGGAACTGGGGGGGTCATTCCGAGTTGATCGCTCACTAGCTACTTATAGAAGCCGTGCAAACGCATTGTCGCCGCCCACCGGGGAGTGTATTTTCGCTTTGCAGTAGTGCGAACGCTTGTGCAGCAGAGCGCCTGCAAAATCTTTTTGTGCAAAACAAGACCAGCCCTGTAGTTACTCTTTGTGTGTGTTGATTCTAACGACGGAGGGACAGCTTTTGACGTCACACACCCGCCCAGCGTTCGCCCAGGCACGCCTGCGTTTTTCTAAGCACTCCCTGAAAACGGTCAGTTGACACCCAGAAACGCCCACTTCATGTCAATCTTCCTGCGTTCAGCCGTGCAACTGGAATCTTCGTTAGACTCTGCAAACCCACGATGCTCATTGTACCCATATGACGCGCCTGCGCATTGCGGTGCATATGCATGCGCAGAAATGCCGATTTTTAGCCTGATCGCTGTGCTGCGAACAACGGCAGCTAGCAATCAACTCGTAATGACCCCCTGGAAGTCGTTCCTGATCTTCCACTATTTTTTCCTCCAAATTGTTGTTCTCCATTTCACAGAACAGCACCCCTTTATTGTTACAGCACACAGAACAGTGCCCCTTTATTTTCACAGCACCCCTGTATTTTACAGCATACAGGACCAGTGTGCTTTTTATTTAACAAAAGAAGATACTGCACACACAGCTACAGCGCTCACCAAATTACCATGACACCACATATACATAACAGTGAACAAAATTGTATGGAATAAATACAATCACCCTTAATTGGATAATGATCTTCAAATGATTAAATAACGGGGCGATATTCTTTTTGAGGGATCTCTCCTTCAAACCCAAGGCACAGGTAGGACTTGTTTATCCTTGATTGAACCTGGAAAATAAGTGTCTCTTTTCCCAATATGAATGGGAATGATAAGAGGCGCTATAAAACGCAGACCATAGTGCAGTAGTAATTAAAAACACACACAAGTTTAATGCCACAGATTAAGCTTACAAGATACATGAAAGAAAACAGCATATCACATGAGACTCCATAGGGTAACACAGCAGATATATCACCGAGAGGATCCTTGCAGCCACAGATGTAAATGGTGTGGAGTGTTGTCAGGCTCTCCGGATTCCTGATGTCATACAGGATCAACCCCCAAAGCCGATGAATAGGTCCGTGTGTCCCAGAGTCAATAACAAGTAAAAACCGGAGCCACGCTTAACGCGTATCGGACACCAAGTCCTTCATCAGAAGCGTGGTTCTCTGGCTCCAGTTGTCCGTTTATAAACCCTATTGATTAGGGATTCCAGCTGACACCAAATCCCTGTTAAACATCGCTCTTCTGGTGGCGCACATGCGCAATCGTCATCTATAACCGGAAGTGGTTCCTGCGGGTCATATGCATTCCAAAAGACAGGAAGCGATGCTCTCGGCTCACCAGAGCCGCGCTGAACAATTACTCTTGCGGTTCACATGCTTTCCAATAATCAGGAAGTAGTATGGGATGCTCTTCACAGCCGCAGTGGGAATGTTTCTTTTCAAAGGGCAAAACATTAACCCTTTAGGTGGCAATGAGGTCCTCATAATTAACGTCCTATACAGTAAAAGAGTCCCGGACTAGGATAATTCTATCATAAAATATATAAATGAAAGAGAAAAACAGCAGCAGTTACCAACGGTCTTTAAAGGTGCATATATAAAAGTGCATAGCAGTGCAGAAAAAGTGCATGAATAAATAACTCAACTAGATAAGAAAGCATTTCAATTCGAATTCACCGTTGAGTCCCCTGGGAACAAGGGTACCCAAACGGTGTATGCATTTCATCTCTGCCTGAGATAGTCTCTTATCTAGATCTCTGGTTCTCCATCTTTGTTGGACTACTTGTGTACCCCAAAAATACTTTAAACAACACACATTGGAATTATGTGTCTTCTTAAAATGTGAAGAAACATTATGAGTTTCTAGGCCCTTACGGATATTGTATATGTGTTCGGCCCACCTTACTTTGGCACTCCTTCCTGTTTTGCCAACATAGGCGAGACCACACATACATTTAAGTACATATACAATATTCTTTTTATAACACGTAATAAAATTCCAGATGGGATATGTGTGGCCATTCACAGTATATTCAATACATTTCTTCACTGGGGCTTTCACTGTCTTGCACATTAGGCAATCGCCACAGCGATGAAAGCCCTTCGTTCTTATACTCTGTCTTATTTCTGTATCCATACTACTTTATACAAGTTGGTTCTTTAAAGATGGAGCCCTCCTATGAATGAAAATAGGTTTATCCAGTAACATGTCTCCTAATACTAAATCCTGTTTAAGTATATTCCATTTGTTGGTGAATACCCTTTCTATTTCTTTAAAGGACTTGCTATACTGACTATACTGACCATAGTGATGGTGCTATCATTAGCCAAAAAGGATATAAAAGGACAAAAAGGGGCACAAGGGCGGGTAAAAAAACAAAGGAAACTACTAAAAAAAATTAAAATACCCAAAAGCAAAATTAAATCTAGAAATAGCATAGAGGGTGATAATCAAGTAGTAGACTTGGTCTCCGAGACCATAAATGAGCCCACTTTGGAAGGTAAGATTTTTAATCTCTCCGATAGATCCTTGACTATCCATGAAACCAACGTGTTACAGAAGGGTCTGAATTTTGCCCCTTCGAGTAAGTCCAACTCCTTTGACATATTTTTAGATGTACAAAAGTTTATTCGGAAGCTTACTATCAAACGGTTCTTTCAAAATAGGGAGAACAATGGCTCAGGTGTAGAGAACCCTGGTGAGGTATCTCGCTTTAAAGCACCATCGACATTTTATCACATTCAATCCAGAGGGAATTGTCTTGATGTATTCAATAAAGTGGTATGTCAGGAAACTGAGAAAGAGATACAAAAAGCCCCTAAAAAGCATAGGCCCAATTAAACAAAGAAAGAATTTGAAGCTATCCAGTCTCTAAGAGAGGAAAAGGATTTGATCATTAAACCGGCAGATAAGGGTGGAGGGGTGGTCCTTATGAGAAGGGAGGCATACATGGAGGAAGTTTATAAGCAACTAAATGATGGAGTTACTTATCAGAAACTCAGAATGGATCCCACAGTGTGCATTGCCAACGCACTTTTGGATCTTAGCACACAGGCGCTAGATAATAAGATTATCTCAAAAGGTGAATTTGAGTTCCTGAACATAAAAAATCCATCTATTCTTACCATGTATGTTCTCCCCAAGGTACATAAGGACCCCCTCCACCCTCCGGGCAGACCCATAGTATCCGGCTGCAATAGCTTAACCAGTAATCTTTCAGCAATGGTTGACCACTATCTGCAGCCCTTGGTAGTAATTACTAGATCCTTTGTTAAAGATACAGGAGACATTTTAAGAAGTCTTGGAGGCTATAAGTGGGAGGCCGGTGATTTCCTGTGTACAGCCGATGTATGTACATTATACACGATTATAGATCTGTAAAAAGGACTCACTGCGGTCTCCTACTTTTTAAATTTGAGCAATTATAGTGAACCTACCAAAGTTTTTATATTGGACAGCATTGGGTTCATTTTACTCAACAATTACTTTTTCTTTGATGGAGCATTTTATTTACAGTGGGTTGGCACAGCCATGGGCACCAGGTTCGCCCCCAGTTATGCCAATTTATTCATGGCATACTGGGAGGACATCTAGATATGGCCAATGGGCAATCTGGTAGCGGGCCTGGTGTCCTGGCGGCGCTACATTGACGACGTGTTTTTTTGTATGGCGTGGTGATGAGGAGTCATTACGACTTTTCTGTGATGGGTTTAATTCCAACAATATGGCCGTTAAATTTACATTCACTAAGAGTAAGTAGGGGCGTGGCTTCGGCGGACATGGAGTAACACACAGGCTGTGTCTCTCCAGCTATTTTATCCTGAATCACCATCCTGTGTCCCCCCCTGGGCCTGCAGTCCACCCCAATACCTGCAATATAGTGTGGGGGTACCTCTGTGCCGCTTTGGGACCTGTCAGCCAGCTATCCGCTGCAGTAGAGTGCTTCTAGTGTGCGGGGGCCCCGGGCCTGCTAACACGTGGGATGCCGCCATCCTGCTGCCCGCACCGAGACCTGCACCCGGCTCCCGTCTTGAGCGCTGCTCACACCAAGTCCGCGGCTTCCCCTCTGCTGTTGCTGGGGATGCTGTGGCGGGCGCCTCTCCTGTCTTGCTCCGGTCTCTGCTCGGGAGCATCTGCGAGCGGTCCCCAGCCGCGGCATCATCACGTGACCCGCTGCCGCTCTCCCTGCTCGCTCCGGTGGCCCCAGCCTGTACCCTCCGGCTCCTGCGCTGTGTTCTACTGCTGGGGAGGAGGTGCACGGCACGGCTGGATTCTATAAGTGCCTGTGCCCTCCCCATACAACTGCTGCCTTGCTGAGCTCTGCTCCATTAGGACAGGGAGCAGTGTGCTATTAACCCTTGCAGAGCTTTGTGTTATGTTGGTCAATCTCAGCTTCCTAGCACACATTTCATTTCAGCTCATTGGATCCAGTTCTGTGCTGCATGTGCCCCATATGCTGGGAGGGGAGGAAAGATTTTTATATCCTGTTGCAATTATTTATTCTGTGCTGACAGAGGCTGATACTTCCGATATTATACAGGGTCACTGGTCAGTTTTGGTATACTATACTTACCCGCAAGCAGCGACTGGACAATTTTGATATACTACATTCAGTTATTCATTGTCCGTCCCTGGACAGTTCTTGATATACTATTTAATATACTTCTTGCCTCCTGCCGCCCGCTCGGTTATAATGGTCAAACCGCATCAGTCTGCCACAGCCGCGGCGAAGTTGGAGAAGTATGTCAGAAATCCGCCGACGCGGTCCCAACAGGGTGGGGAGATGCGGTCGACCTCTGCACCGCCTTCTCTGTCAGCTGGCTCCTCATCTGTGGATGCCACCGATGCTGCTCTGCAAAAGGTGCTGGATGCGGTCACGGCCAGTGAAGCCCGCTTGGCCGACAGGATCGGTCAGGTCCAGGCGGACTTATCCATTATACACCAAGACCTTCAGCGGGTGCGAGAGAGGGTCGGTGAGGTTGAGATGCGCACCTCCACGCTGGAAGACACGGTTACGCCTCTCGGTAGATGCACTTCTGCTCTGGAGTCTCAGATGACGGAGGTACATAGAAAGATGACGGATATGGAGGGGAGATTGTGGCGAAATAATGTCCGTTTCGTCGGACTCCCGGAGAAAGAAGAGGGTGCCTCCCCTGAAAAATTTCTTGAACGTTGGCTGTTGGATGCATTTGGAGCGGGGGAGTTCACCTCACACTTCGCAGTGGAACGCGCCCATAGGGTCCCGATGCGCCCATTACCTCCAGGGGCACCTCCCCGTACGTTTATTGCCAGACTCCTCCATTACCAGGATAGATACGTGATTCTGAGACTGGCCCGCATCAAGGGTCCCCTTACGTGGAACAGTTCCCCAGTTACAGTCTTTCCGGATTTTGCTGTCGATGTCCAGAAGGATAGAGCTCAGTTTGTCCCTGTGAAACGCAGGCTGCGAGAACTGAATATCCCCTATGCCATGCTCTTTCCATCTAAACTGCGGGTGGTCTCGGATGGGGAAACAAAATTCTTCACAACCCCTCGTGAAGCATCAATGTGGCTGGACGGACGCTTTCCGGCACGGCGGGCGTTAGCTGCTGATTGAACTTATGCGTTTGATTTCCCTACTTGCAAGTATACTGCTTCGTTTATGCTTGCTATGTTATTGTTATATTGCCTTGGGAGGGATGTATAGTTGTTTGTGGTTATGTTCCTTACGATTCCCTGCAAGATGTCAGTTTGGCTGGATGGACGCTTTTCGATTAGGGGAGCGATGGCTGCTGATTGCACTCCTGTCTCTGATTTCTCAGCTAAGTCAATATGCTACTGTTTGTGATGTGCTGCTATGTTGCTTACGGAGGGGCTATCTGCTGCCCTTATGGGCCTTTATTGGGAGGGGGTAGCTCTGTGGAGACGGGTGATTGGTAGATGTTGCCTTTACGCTGATTTTGGGCCTTATGCTCTCGGTGTTTGCTCTGCCATATAGTCTTTAAGGGGTAAACGGTTACTCAGTTGGGGTGGGGGTAATGGTCTAGGGGGGGATTGGTTTTGTTTTGAGTTTAGCTGGGGGATTCTCCTGTCTCATGGTCATTAAATTCTTGCCCCCCTTAGTGGATATAGGAATTTGACCTTAGTTGGTACTGGCGGAGTATGTTACCCGGCTCTCTGCATAAGCTGTGGCTGTTAGTACTTAGGGTGTTTTGTTGTTAGGGAACCAGGTATGCTGCTAGTTTTAGGTGGTATACGGGGTGGGGGTTATTTTAGATTGTTAGTACTGAGGTGTTTTTATTTTTTGCTGTGCAATGTGCTTATTTCCGCTATATCTATGTTGCAACTAACTGCAGGCGTATCTTCTTTGATATTCACTGGCGGTGGCTGGCCGCGGGTGCTATGCAAAATCACAACAATGCCCTGTTGTGGCGTCGGTTAAGTTTCTGCCGTGGAATGTGCGGGGGATCAATGACAAAGCTAAGTGCTCCTTGATCCTTCGACAGATTAAATCTTATGCTTCGGATATAATTTGCTTGATGGAAACCCACTTACTGGGTACTAAGATTATGTCCCTTAAAAAACCATGGGTGGGATGGGCTTACCATTCTATGCATACTGCAGCGTCCCGGGGAGTGTCGATCCTAATTAGGAAATCTGTTCCCTTTGCGCTTGATTCTGTGCAAACGGATCAATGGGGTAGATATGTATTTCTCAAGTGCAGAATTAACTCTGTCCCCTTTTTATTGCTGGCTGTGTTTGTACCCCCTCCATATTCGCACGATGTCCTTAAAAAGGCGTCTGCCTTTATGGCTGCTTCCCCTGACATAGCCGTTATCTGTATGGGGGACTTTAACAACGTTTTAAATCACGAGTTGGATAGGTTGTCCTGGGCGTCCTCCAACCCGCAGCCCAGGCATTCCCCGTTTGCAGACACTGTGTCGGAGTTGGGTCTGATCGACCCCTGGAGATTGAAGAATCCCGATTTGAGGCAATATTCATGTTTTTCACGCTCTCACTCTTCCTTCTCTATGATAGATTTGGCTCTTCTGTCCCGGAAGCTTTTGCCCAAAGTTCAGAATGTCAAATATGAGACTAGGGGTATCTCGGATCACTCCCCTATAGCGTTACATATTGACTTAAACTGTCAGCGAGGCCAAACAGTGTGGAAATGTAATCCCTTTTGGCTGACGCATATGGGTGAGGGATCCGATTTGGAGGCTAGCTGGTCAGAATTTTTTGTTATGCATGATGACACCACGGATGTGTCTCTGCTGTGGGACACTTTCAAGGCTTTCTTGAGAGGAACATTGATTAAACGGGTGGGGAGTCTTAAATCCTCCTTTAGAAAACATGAGTCTGAATTGGAGGCTCGGGTGGTTGCTTCAGAGGTGACGTATGTGCGGAATGGCTTGGATGCTTCTAAGCTGGTGTGGCTTCATGCGCAGGGTGAATGGAAGGATTATCTGTGGGGGAAAACCCAGCACAGACTTCTCTTCTCCTCGCATGTCCAGTATGCTACTGGGGATAGACCAGGTTCTTATTTGGCCAATCTTGCAAGGGGTGACCGTTCCTCTCATACTGTAGTGGAGATTTTGGATTCAGCTGGGTCGGTGCTGGACCGCACCCCCCAGATCGTGGCGGAATTTGTCTCATACTATCAGGCATTATATAGTTCTCAGTTGACCTGTTCCCCACTAGAGCTATGTGACTACTTGGATGGGGTCCACTTGCCCTGCATCTCCAGTGAGGCCAGGGCCCTTCTAGATGCTCCTTTGTCATTGGAGGAGATTGAGACTGCGATCTCTGCCTCCCCCGATGGTAAGGCCCCTGGCCTTGATGGCATCCCGTCAGAACTGTATAAGAAATATATAAAATTCTTTGCCCCTCAGTTGCTTGAGTTGTTCAGTGAAATTTTTGCCCAAAGTGCGCTTCCCCCGTCTATGGCGGAGGCTTTGATTATAGTGATTCCCAAGCCGGATAAAGACCCCAGGAGGGTTGAATCCTACCGTCCTATTTCCCTGTTGCCCACGGATATTAAAATCCTGGCTAAGGTTCTAGCTTCCAGACTTGGCCGGGTTGTCTCCCAAATTATTCACCCTGACCAAATGGGCTTCATGCCTGGCAAGTCCACTGCTGTGAATTTGAGGCACCTGTTTACTCATTTTCAGGCTTCTCGGGAGGAGGACTGCTCTGCCGTTATAGCCTCCTTAGATGCCGCAAAGGCCTTTGATTTGGTGGAGTGGGCCTTCCTCTGGGAGGCTATGAGTAGGTTTGGTGTGGGCCCCAACTTTATCAATTATGTTAAATTGTTATATTTTCAGCCCATGGCCAGAGTCTCGGTGAACGGGTTTGTTTCGGACTCCTTCCCCCTATCCAGGGGAACGAGGCATGGCTGCCCTCTGTCCCCGACTCTGTTTGCTATTGCTATTGAGCCACTGGCATGTTTGATTAGGGAAACTCAAGATATTGTGGGTATTAGGGTTGACGCAAGGGAGGACAGGATAGCGTTATACGCTGATGACCTGTTGCTCTTTGTGGACGATTCTGTTTCCTCCTTACCAAAACTTCTTGACTTGATAACTGACTATGGACGTTTCTCCGGGCTCAAAATTAACTGGGATAAATCCACCATTACTCCACTTAGAGGCCCGGTTTCGGAGGCCCCGGTGATTCAAACCCCCCTTAAATGGGTAGACTCCTTCAAATACCTGGGTGTATGGGTATCGAATGACCCTTGTACCTATGTTTCCCTTAATGTCATGCCGCTGATGGGGTATCTCCGCTCGAAGGTCAGGGTTTGGGGGTCTCTGCCCCTGACTGTTACTGGCAGGGTCAATTTGGTAAAGATGGTATACTTGCCTAAACTCCTTTATGTTCTCCAGCAATCCCCTATATATAAATTATTTAAAAAATTCCCGCGCTTGTATTTAAATGAGCAGCTCCATAAATAAGACAGTAATAAAATAAAATAATGTAAATTGGAGCGCTAATTAATGTGAACGCACATACCTGTAAAAGGAAAAAAGAGGTTAATTTGTAATGTTACAGCTCTTTTTGTGAAATATGTTTGGTTTGGTTTGGAGGTATCATTTTGTTGCTCCGGATAGATGTAACAGTCTCTTGTAATGAGTAACTGTCCCTGCTATCCCTAACTGACCTGCTAGCGGCTTGGTGTTAAATAGCCTGACCGGCTGCCGCAGATGTGTCAGGTCCCGTCTCGCTGTCGCTCCGGCTAAAAACCTCCTCACGCGGCTTCCGGATTCTGAGTGCGGCAATGATAGCACACACTGGCGTTACTCCTCCGTTGCTCTCCGTGACTTCTCCAACGCGTTTCGAGTTTTACACCCTTTAACAAGGATTTTGAATGTGTGTTTGAACTTCCTTTTATATTAAAATAACTTTATTATTTTCATTTAAAACAGGAAATGTAAAAACAGGAAGTTTTTAATAAAGAGTGGCAACCATGTGCCCATATAGTCTATATAGGACTTCTATATATATAATTACTTACTTTTAAAAATTAATGGTATGGCGTTCAAAAAAGTGGGGGGTGTACTATTGTATGGCATATTTAGTGATATTATTGTGAAAAACGAATTGTCTAATAAAAAAGCATTTATATCGATTTCTACATTTAATCCATCAGGTTGTAAGGTTCTCATATGGTAGATCCATTTGGTTTCCTTTTTTCTAAGTTCCAGACATATGTCTCCTCCTCTCCAATTATTAGATATTTTTTGAATCCCCATATACTTCAAGCTCGTTGGATCGTTGTTGTGACAGTCTTTATAGTGTTTAGAGACACTATGTGTTTCCAAACCTTTATGAATATTGTAGATGTGTTCAGAGATTCTTACTCTTAGTTTCCTTTTTGTCTGTCCTATGTATTGGAATCCACATGGGCATTGGAGGAGATAGATTACTCCTTCCGATTCACACAAAATTCTTTCCCTTATTTTATAAGTTTTTTTGGTTACGTATGATGTGAATTCTGAAATAGATTTTGTTGACTTGTTGCCAGTGATCTTGCATGGTCGACAATTCAAACAATGGAAATTTCCCTTTTCCATGTCTTGATTTTTTGTTTCCATCTGTATAGAGCTTTTAACCAGATTTTGTCTCAAGTTTCGAGCCTTTCTGTAAATAATTTGTGGTTTTGCTTTTATGAAAGGTAGTAATTGTTTGTCTAACTGTAAAATGTGCCAATGTCTCTGTAGTATGGATTCAAATTGAAAATGCTGACTATTAAATTGAGTTATGAATGCAGTCTTGAAATTATTCTCCTTTGTTTTCTGCTTGTATTGGTACATAGTTTTTCTGTCAATCTTTGAAATATGTTCTCTCTCGTTCTGTAGATTTTCTTCTTTATACCCTTTTTCCATGAATTTCTTGTTCATTACTTGACTTTGTTGTTGGTATGTTTCATGGTGAGTACAGTTCCTTCTAAGTCTCTTGAACTGACCATTAGGAATATTTTTAAGCCAATTAGCATGATGATTGCTTGTTCGACTAAGTGCATTATTCCCACTGCATTCCTTAGTATGATTCCTTGTATAGATTATGTTGTCTTGGATAAAGATCTCTAGATCCAAGTAAACTACCATGTCTTCACTGGTGGTAGATGTGAATTCCAGGCCGTAATTGTTGCTGTCCATATACTTGAAAAATTCAGAGAGGAGTTGTTTTGGTCCACTCCATATAAACAATAAATTGTCTATATATCTTTTCCAGATGACAATATGTTCTCGGAAGGGGTTGTTTTCCCAAATTTGTTCCTCCTCCCACCTAGCCACAAATAAATTAGCGTAGCTAGGTGCGAAGGAGGAACCCATGGCAGTTCCTTTCTTCTGATTGTAGAACAAGCCTAGATTCCAGAAGTAATTTCTATGTAGGATATATTGGATACAGCTAATGATAAAATTTATCTGTGAATTTGGAAGATCTGTACGGTTGGATAGAAAAAATCTGCTTGCTTCACAGCCGATGTCATGGGCTATACAGGTGTAAAGTGAACGAACATCACTGGTGCATAGAATGAACTGCTCTTGCCATTCAACAGTCTCTAATATCTGTAGCACATGCAATGTGTCTTTAACATAAATCTTTTTATCTTGCACTAGTGTTTGAAGAAAAGAATCCACATATCTTGACAATTTTGAGGAAAGGGAACCTATTCCCGACACTATGGGGCGACCTGGAGGGTTGAGAGGGTCTTTATGTAGCTTGGGTAGCTGGTAGAATGTTGGAATTCTGGGATGAGAAATATATATGAAATCATGTTCTTTTTTTGATAGGATTCCAATTTCCAAGCCTTTGTGATGGAGTTCTTCTAGTTCTTTTTGGTATAGTTTTGTGGGGTCATTTTTAAGGACTTCATAAGTATGAGTGTCCCCCAATAATTTTTGAACTTCTTCATACTTCTCTCTGTCCATAATGACCAGCCCACCTCCTTTGTCCGCAGGTTTCACTATTATTGTTTTGTCCTTCTTTAATTCCTGTAATGCTTGTTTTTCTTCCTTAGTGAGGTTGTACTTTTTCTTCGCCTTCCCTGTCAGATCTTGAATATCTTTCTCCACCAGTTTTTGGAAAGTTTCGATATGTGGTCCCTTAATGTATGACGGATTAAAAGTAGATGTGGGTCTAAATTCACTGTGTGTAAAATGGTCTTGTGAGTTGGGTATTTGCGGGTCATCTTTCTTATCACCAAAGAACTTCCTGATGCACAATTTTCTGACAAATTTTTGAGTGTCAATAAAAAGATCAAAATTATTTGCATTCGAATGTGGTGAAAACTTCAATCCCTTCCTTAACAGGGATAGTTGTTGTGTTGTTAAAGCTTTACTGCTCAGATTGAAGATTCCATCGTCCTCCGTATTGGGCATTATCTTCTTACGTTGCCCACCCCTGATCCCCCTTCTCCTGGTGAAAGGACCATACGTTTTGTTCTTTGTTTCCAAGGGGTTTGCTTCCATTCGAATTCTTGATCTTCTTCCAGGAGTTCCCCTAAAAAAACATCCTGAGTTTCTTCTTCCTCGTCCTCTACGTTATATGATCTTTTTCCATATCTTACATTGATCTTCTCTGTTTCTTTTTTGTCTTCTATATTTTTCATTAGGGTCTGGTAACTTATTCTTTCTTCTTTTCTTGCTGCCGCTTTTCCTTTGTTATAGGATTCTTGCTCAATTGGTTTATGTTCATAGTGAAAATTTCTAGGGTTGTACGGATGATATTTCTTCTTCTGTATTGGTAGTCGTGGTTGTTTATGAATAAGAGGTGTTTTCTGTTTGCTGGGGTCTGAATGATAATTTTTCTGCAAGTTTGGATTTCTGTATTTATATCTCTGTGTATATGTTGATTGATTTTCTGATCTGTTTTGTGGGTTAGTTGATAAACCATTTTTCCTCCTCTCCGCTAGTGAAAAATTAGATATTTCATGATGATCTCTAAAGAATTTTCTTTGTTTTTGTAATATAATGTCATTTTCTAATTTTTCCATTTTATCATTGGTTAATTTCATTAGATTAATGTAATCTGGCATCGTTTTTAATTATTCAAATTTCTTTTTAGTGATTTGTATTTTTTCACCTAATTTTTCCAATGATATCTTTCTATCCTCCACTATTAGTGAAATAAGTTCACTGGAACATTTATCCAAAATTTTATTCCATTTTGAAAAGAAGTTTGGATCTATAGGATCAAATGTTGGATTTTTCTAAGTATTTGGTGAGGGTAGTCACCTCCCACCAGTGTTTTATCTCTTGGGCATAATTCTTTTCTAATATCAAAAATTGCGCACAAAACCCTTCATCTTGAGGTTTTGTTGCTGGGGGTGGTTTATCTAATGTAAATATGTTACTAATATTGTTTCTTCTTGGATGTAAAATACTCATGTTGTGAGCAGCGGAAAAAATAACAATGACGTGATAATAAATTATTTAAAAAATTCCCGCGCTTGTATTTAAATGAGCAGCTCCATAAATAAGACAGTAATAAAATAAAATAATGTAAATTGGAGCGCTAATTAATGTGAACGCACATACCTGTAAAAGGAAAAAAGAGGTTAATTTGTAATGTTACAGCTCTTTTTGTGAAATATGTTTGGTTTGGAGGTATAATTTTGTTGCTCCGGATAGATGTAACAGTCTCTTGTAATGAGTAACTGTCCCTGCTATCCCTAACTGACCTGCTAGCGGCTTGGTGTTAAATAGCCTGACCGGCTGCCGCATATGTGTCAGGTCCCGTCTCGCTGTCGCTCCGGCTAAAAACCTCCTCACGCGGCTTCTGGATTCTGAGTGCGGCAATGATGGCACACACTGGCGTTACTCCTCCGTTGCTCTCCGTGACTTCACCAACGCGTTTCGGGTTTTACACCCTTTAACAAGGATTTTGAATGTGTGTTTGAACTTCCTTTTATATTAAAAAAACTTTATTATTTTCATTAAAAACAGGAAATGTAAAAACAGGAAGTTTTTAATAAAGAGCGGCAACCATGTGCCCTTATAGTCTATATAGGACTTCTATATACATAATTACTTACTTTTAAAAATTAATGGTATGGCGTTCAAAAAAGTGGGGGGTGTACTATTGTATGGCATATTCAGTGATATTATTGTGAAAAACGAATTGTCTAATAAAAAAGCATTTATATCGATTTCTACATTTAATCAATCAGGTTGTAAGGTTCTCATATGGTAGATCCATTTGGTTTCCTTTTTTCTAAGTTCCAGACATATGTCTACTCCTCTCCAATTATTAGATATTTTTTGGATCCCCATATACTTCAAGCTCGATGGATCGTTGTTGTGAATTTCGTGTGAATCGGAAGGAGTAATCTATCTCCTCCAATGCCCATGTGGATTCCAATACATAGGACAGACAAAAAGGAAACTAAGAGTAAGAGTAAGAATCTCTGAACGCATCTACAATATTCATAAAGGTTTGGAAACACATAGTGTCTCTAAACACTATAAAGACTGTCACAACAACGATCCATCGAGCTTGAAGTATATGGGGATTCAAAAAATATCTAATAATTGGGTGCCATCTCTGATGAGATCTGGGAGGGTGCTTTATGTTCTCCACGATTATTCACTACCACCACTAGATATCAACAAATCCAACTGTTTATAATACACAGAGTATATATGACGCCAGTGCGTTTGCGACATATAGGGGGTACTCACTCCTCTAGATGTCCTAAGTGCGATAGTCTGGATGCAGACTTTTGGCACATTCTCTGGCTATGTCCCAAGGTAGTCGTATTCTGGTCGGATGTTATTGACGCCCTGGTGTCAACGGGTATTCCCTCATCTGTATGCTCCCCGACGACATGTGTGTTATCTGCTGTGGAGGAGGATGCCCTGGACCCCCTGCCAAACGATATGTAATTAATCTGTGTGGCCTGGCCAAGGTGTGTATCGCCAGGCTTTGGCTAGCCAAGGATGCACCCACACTACGATCCTGGGTCTCCCTTGTAAATGATACGGTCTCTCACGAGAAATATGTATACCTAGCTAGAAAAGCGGAGAAAAAATATCAGGACCTGTGGGGTCGATGGCTTGAGTCCCCGCTTTCTGGGACCCGGAGTGTCTAGATATGCAGCGGGGGATTAGAGCGGGTGTGTGACTTTTGATCTGCATCGGATACACTGCCTCTTTTTGTTTGTGTTGTCCCCTGGCGCCCACGGTCAGCCATTCCCGTTCCCGTGCCATTGCTTTAGCTCTGTGATTAGCTCAATATTTATGATGTGTTGCCATAGATGTCTGTGTACAGCTTTCATTGATCTATACGCGCCTTGTTAACATGCGATATTGATTCTAACTTACAACCTATGTTTCGGAATTTAGGACTGCACCGGTTTCCTATGATAACTGTGATAATTGGTCCCTAGTGGACATGGGAATCTGCGTATTCCCTGGGTTGGGGATCTACTGTGGGTTGTGTTGTTGTTTTTTCTTTGTAATTTGTTTAATGAAAAACAAAATTAATAAAAAAGTATTGAATAAAAAAAAAAAAAGAGTAAGTACGAAGTATCATTTCTTGATTTGAGTATTTATTTCTAATGGTCAGGTTCATTCAAAAACATATATACGAAATAGACAGATTCAAACAGTTTCATAGACAGAACAAGTCAACATCAGGCAAACTGGCTGGATGGAATACCGTTCAGTCAGTTTACAAGAGTCAAAAGAAACTGTTCAGATGCGGTTGTATGTGAACAGCAGTTGGACGAACTTTCAGATCGTTTGGTGCAAAAAGGATATACATCGGGCACCCTCGATGTAGCAAGGAAAAACATGGATAATGTGGATAGAGTTCAGCTGCTGGAAATTAAAGAAAAGTCCACCACGATTGATGAACGTTTTAAATGGGCATTTGTAAGTCAGTATAGCAAGTCCTTTAAAGAAATAGAAAGGGTATTTACCAACAATTGGAATATCCTTAAACAGGATTTAGTATTAGGAGACATGTTACCGGATAAACCAATTTTCATTTATAGGAGGGCTCCATCTTTAAAGAACCAACTTGTAAAAAGTAGTTTGGATACACAGATAAGACAGAGTATAAGAACGAAGGGCTTTCATCGCTGTGGCGATTGCCTGATGTGTAAAACAGTGAAAGCCCCAGTGAGGAAATTTATTGAATATACTGTGAATGGCCACACATATCCCATCTGGGATTTTATTACGTGTTATAAAAAGAATATTGTATATGTACTTAAATGTATGTGTGGTCTCGCCTATGTTGGCAAAACAGGAAGGAGTGCCAAAGTAAGGTGGGCCGAACACATATACAATATCCGTAAGGGCCTAGAAACTCATAATGTTTCTTCACATTTTAAGAAGACACTTAATTCCAATGCGTGTTGTTTAAAGTATTTTTGGGGTATACAAGTAGTCCAACAAAGATGGAGAACCAGAGATCTAGATAAGAGACTGGGGTATATTTACTAAGGTCCCGATTTTGACCGAGATGCCGTTTTTTCTTCAAAGTGTCATCTCGGGAATTTACTAAACTCAAATCTCGGCAGTGATGAGGGCATTCGTATTTTTTTTGAAGTCCAACAAAAAAAATACGAATTAATACACCATCGGTCAAAACGCGGCTGTTTAAGTATGAATCTCGGTAATTTACTAAGAAGTGCAAAGCAAAAAAAAAAAAAACACTGCCGTGAAAAAATACAAATCGTTAAAGTGCTAAAAAAAAACAGACCTGCTTTTTTGATCCGTGTTTGGATAGGCATGCACGGATCCATGAGATCCGTGCATGTATATCAGTGGGAAGGGGTGGGAAAGTGTTAATTTATTGAAAAAAAAATTGCGTGGGGTCCCCCCTCCTAAGCATAACCAGCCTCGGGCTCTTTGAGCCGATCCTGGTTGCAGAAATATGGGGGGAAAAATGACATGGGTTCCCCCATATTTAAGCAACCAGCATCGGGCTCTGCGCCTGGTCCTGGTTCCAAAAATACGGGGGACAAAAAGCGTAGGGGTCCCCCGTATTTTTAAAACCAGCACCGGGCTCCACTAGCTGGACAGATAATGCCACAGCCGGGGGTCACTTTTATATAGTGCCCTGCGGCCGTGGCATCAAAAATCCAACTAGTCACCCCTGGCCGGGGTACCCTGGGGGAGTGGGGACCCCTTCAATCAAGGGGTCCCCCCCCAGCCACCCAAGGGCCAGGGGTGAAGCCCGAGGCTGTCCCCCCCATCCAATTGGCTGCGGATGGGGGGCTGATAGCCTTTTGTGAAAATGAAAAGATATTGTTTTTAGTAGCAGTACTACAAGGCCCAGCAAGCCTCCCCCGCATGCTGGTACTTGGAGAACCACAAGTACCAGCATGCAGCGGAAAAACGGGCCCGCTGGTACCTGTAGTACTACTACTAAAAAAATACCCAAAAAAAGACAAGACACACACACCTTGAAAGTAAAGATTTATTACATACATCCACACAAACATACAAACATACTTACCTATGGCCCCACGCAGGTCGGTCCTCTTCTCCAGTAGAATCCAAGGGGTACCTGTTGAATAAATTATACTCACCAGCTCCAGGGTCCCAGGCTCCTCGTAGCATCCATTTGTAATCCACGTACTTGAATAAAATAAAAAAACGGACACCCGAGCCACGCACTGAAAGGGGACCCATGTTTGCACATGGGTCCCCTTTCCCCGACTGCCAGAAACCCACTCTGACTTCTGTCTAAGTGGGTTTCTTCAGCCAATCAGGGAGCGTCACGTTGTAGCACCCTCCTGATCGGCTGTGTGCTCCTGTACTGACTGACAGGCGGCACACGGCAGTGTTACAATGTAGCGCCTATGCGCTCCATTGTAACCAATGGTGGGAACTTTCTGCTCAGCGGTGAGGTCACTTTCGGTCAACCGCAGGGCAGACCAAATGCCGGGGGGGCTGTGGCATTATCTGTCCAGCTAGTGGAGCCCGGTGCTGGTTTTAAAAATACGGGGGACCCCTACGCTTTTTGTCCCCCGTATTTTTGGAACCAGGACCAGGCGCAGAGCCCGATGCTGGTTGCTTAAATATGGGGGAACCCATGTCATTTTTTTCCCCATATTTCTGCAACCAGGATCGGCTCAAAGAGCCCGAGGCTGGTTATGCTTAGGAGGGGGGACCCCACGCAATTTTTTTTAAAGTTTTACAGTGTTTATTTAAAAAAAAAAAAAAAATGAACCCCAGCACGGATCACACAGATCCGGCCGAGATTCATTTTGAAAAAGTCGGCAGTGTTTTGCTAATCACTGCCGTAAAAAACAGAAAAAAAACACGAATGACATCGACATCGGAAAACCCGAAAAGGCAAAATACGGCAGCTTAGTAAATTAGTCGTAATCAATTCAAAAAGTTGCAATTTTACACTGTCGATGTCATTCGTGATTGAACTTTGACCTTTTTCCGAAAATTACGAATGTTAGTAAATATACCCCACTATCTCAGGCAGAGATGAAATGCATACACCGTTTGGGTACCCTTGTTCCCAGGGGACTCAACGGTGAATTCGAATTGAAATGCTTTCTTATCTAGTTGAGTTATTTATTCATGCACTTTTTCTGCACTGCTATGCACTTTTATATATGCACCTTTAAAGACCGTTGGTAACTGCTGCTGTTTTTCTCTTTCATTTATATATTTTATGATAGAATTATCCTAGTCCGGGACTCTTTTACTGTATAGGACGTTAATTATGAGGACCTCATTGTCACCTAAAGGGTTAATGTTCTGCCCTTTGAAAAGAAACATTCCCACTGCGGCTGTGAAGAGCATCCCATACTACTTCCTGATTATAGGAAAGCATGTGAACCGCAAGAGTAATTGTCCAGCACGACTCTGGTGAGCCGAGAGCATCGCTTCCTGTCTTTTGGAACGCATATGACCCGCAGGAACCACTTCCGGTTATAGATGACGATTGCGCATGTGCGCCACCAGAAGAGCGATGTTTAACAGGGAATTGGTGTCAGCTGGAATCCCTAATCAATAGGGTTTATAAACGGACAACTGGAGCCAGAGAACCACGCTTCTGATGAAGGACTTGGCGTCTGATACGCGTTAAGCGTGGCTCCTGTTTTTACTTGTTATTGACTCTGGGACACACGGACCTATTCATCGGCTTTGGGGGTTGATCCTGTATGACATCAGGCATCCAGAGAGCCTGACAACACTCCACACCATTTACATCTGTGGCTGCAAGGATCCTCTCGGTGATATATCTGCTGTATTACCCTATGGAGTCTCATGTGATATGCTGTTTTCTTTCATGTATCTTGTAAGTTTAATCTGTGGCATTAAACTTGTGTGTGTTTTTAATTACTACTGCACTATGGTCTGCGTTTTATAGCGCCTCTTATCATTCCCATTCATATTGGGAAAAGAGACACTTATTTTCCAGGTTCAATCAAGGATAAACCAGTCCTACCTGTGCCTTGGGTTTGAAGAAGAGATCCCTCAAAAAGAATATCGCCCCGTTATTTAATCATTTGAGGATCATTATCCAATTAAGGGTGATTGTATTTATTCCATACAATTTTGTTCACTGTTATGTATATGTGGTGTCATGGTAATTGGTGAGCGCTGTAGCTGTGTGTGCAGTATCTTCTTTTGTTCGTACTATCTTCTTTGATGTGTGGGATACACTTCTACCTGTACACCTTATAGCTGCACATCGAGTTTTGTTGCGCATGCTCACTAGAAACAATTGTTTATTCCATTGCTTTTTATTTAACAACAGAAGTACCCCTGAATTATTACAGCATACAAAACTGGGCTAGCACCGCTGTATTTTCACAACATAGAAAACCAGTGTGCTTTTAGTTTAACAACTGCAGCACCCCTGAATTATTACAGCATACAAGAATGGGCTAGCACCCCTGTATTTTCACAGCATACAGGACCAGTGTGCTTTGATTTTAACAACTGCAGCACCCCTGAATTCTTACAGCATACAAGAATGGGCCAGCACCCCTGTATTTTCACAGCATACAGGACCCGTGTGCTTTGATTTTAACAACTGCACGCCTGAATTTTTACAGCATACAGGGCCAGTGTGCTATGATTTTAACAATTGCACCCCTGAATTTTTTACAGCATACAGGGCCAGTGTGCTTTGATTTTAACAACTGCACCCCTGAATTTTTACAGCATACAGGACCAGTTTGCTTTTATTTTAACAGAAGCACCCCTGAATTTTTATAGCATACAAGACTGGGCCAGCACCCCTGTATTTTCACAGCATACAGGACCAGTGTGCTTTGATTTTAACAACTGTACCCCTGAATTTTTACAGCACACAGGGCCAGTGTGCTTTGATTTTAACAACTGCACCCCTGAATATTTACAGCATACAGGTCCAGTGTGCTTTGTTTTTAACAACTGCATCCCTGAATTTTTACAGCACACAGGGCCAGTGTGCCTTTATTTTAACAGAAGCACCCCTCAATTTTGACAGCATACAAGACTGGGCCAGCACCCCTGTATTTTCACAGCATACAGGACCAGTGTGCTTTGATTTTAGCAACTGCACCCCTGAATTTTTACATCATACAGGGTCAGTGTACTTTTATTTTAACAACTGCACCCCTGAATTTTTACAGCATACAAGACCAGTGTGCATCTATTTTAACAATTGCACCCCTGACTTTTTACAGCATACAGGACATGTGTGCTTTGATTTTAACAGAAGCACCCCAGAATTTTTACAGCATACAAGACTGGGCCAGCACCACTGTTTTTTCACAGCATACAGGACCAGTGTGCTTTGTTTTTAGCAACTGCACCCCTGAATTTTTACAGCATACAGGACCAGTGTGCTTTTATTTTAACAACAGAAGCACCTCTGAATTTTTTACAGCATACAAGATTGGGCCAGCACCCCTGTATTTTCACAGCATACAGGACCAGTGTGCTTTTATTTTAACAGCACCCCTGAATTTTTACAGCATACAGGAGGACAGTGCCCTCTCCCCCTGTACAACACAGTGACAGCAAGGACAGCAACAACACCCATGTAAAGTTGCAGCACTCCTAACAGCACACGATAAAACACCAGTGACAGCCAGGACAGCACCCCTAACATCACAGTGACAGGACAGCACCCCTAGAGAGCACACACTGAACCCACCCGACGCCACCACCCACAGAGAGACAGAGGTCTGTCTACCTCACTCTCCAAGGGGGTCATTCTGACCTGATCACATGCTGCCGTTCATCGCAGTGCAGCGTTCAGGTCACAAGTGCGCATGCGCCGGCGCCGCAGTGCACCGGCGCATGCCAGACAGCTGACGACTGTCGTTGCCCAGCGATCGCCTCTGCCTGATTGGCAGGCAGAGGCGTTCGCTGGGCAGGAGAGGGCGGCACGGCGGCATTTGGCAGCCATTTTGTGGGCGTGGTTTGGCCAATGCAGGCATGGCCGGACCGTGCAGGGGGTGGGCCACATGCAGCCGCTGCAACCATCACAACGACAAGTAACTCCCAGCCAGTATGCAGGAGCTGCACTGGCTGGGAGTTACTCTTCTAGTACAAAAGCATCACCGCTATGCGATGCTTTTGTACTTGTTTGGTGGGGCCAGGCCTGCTATGTGGGGTGGACTAGCCCTGTGCTGGGCGTCCCCCCGCCTGTCAGTGTGGATGATCGTAGCTGTGCTAAGTTTAGCACAGCTACAATCAGGTCTGAATCACCCCCCAAGTCCGGAGATAAAATGGCGGCGATGCGCGGCTGTTTATATGGAACCCAAAACCCGCAAGAATCCGACAGTGGGATGATGACGTTTTTCCTCGTTCTGGTTTCCGAGTCTTGCGGGAAGTCCCGAGCCGGGCTCGGATCCCGGCTTGGAACGTGAAGTTGGGGGGATCGGTTCTCTGGGAACCTGCTCATCTCTAACCATTAGTGTTCTCTTTTTCCTCCCCTGTGGAATCTCTGGTGATGTGATGCTGCAGACACTGCTTGGTATGTTAGAGAAACCAAAACAAAGAAGTGTTTGAGAAGTAGACTCTTTTTTGGGAGCACTCTAATTCAGAGGATGACATTATAACATATATGGTACTGATAAAAACATTTTTAATAGATAGATATTAAAAAATTTATTTTTAGGAGTATCTATGTGTGGGCAAAAGGTTTCGCGAAGATATAAAGATCAATAATCAATAATGAGTGATATCAATATCACAGTCTCAAAGATGCCGGAAATCAATAACTGTAGTACTTTGATTATATCATCATTGCACATTGTCTCTCATGTACTATATGACCATCATTTATTCTGCAGATACCCATTCTGGGTTATTGTGAATGCAGAGAATTAAATCATTGGTCATGTGGGACTGATTGCCAAATGGTATAAATGTGAGTAACGTTATATTTGGGAGTCAATTTATTGCAGTACCAGGGTGTTCAGAGGTGGTCTCCCATCCTATTACTAACCTGGCCTTCCACTGCTTAGCTTCCAAGGTCAGAAGAGATTGGGCATCTCCAGTGAGGTATGACCGCAATTATTGAACTCGCCTTTTTTAGTCACTTCAAAGGTATATAATGTAGTCTTTATATACCTGCAATGTTGCAATTGATAGACATGTATGGTACAATTGCTAGAAACATGAGATTATATGCAATTACCTGACCTAGTCACCATGTGACACGTCAGCCACAAAACAAAGTGCACAGGTAAATACAGGCCTATTATGTGGGAATTTTTTTTAAAACCACAGAATATTCATAAATGAACTGGCCTGATATTTATAAATCTGTCCTAGGAGCACCAGTACGGCCGTATCAAATTTATACTATATGTAAATATTATTACTCTTCACAGACTGCAGGTAAACCATGAAATACACAATAGTATATAGAGAGAATGGCACCTCTATACTTCTTTAAAGCAGTGTTGTGTCAATGCACTTGCACCTTCCATCCGTAACTACTCATAACAATGTTATAAACAAATGAGCCGGGGGCATGGCTTGGATGCTGAGGGAGAAGGACGTGCAGCTTGGGAGCTCCTGCACATAGCCCTGATAAAACCCTTTTCCCTAATACTTGGGACCTCTCATCTGCGCTCAAATATCTTCCTCACTGCCCTCCGACTGGCCTGGATTGCCCTGGGGAGACGCCGCGGAATCGGGGAGTGCTTTTAAGCGCTCCTGCGGGTTGCGGCCCTCTCCCCGGATTGAAGCCGGGGCCTGGAGTAGTCACGGACCCCGACCTGCACCCCCTGGAGCCGCGCTGATTATCAGACACTCTCCCCAACGATCCTGAAACCCTGTGTGGGGCTCGTTGGACACCCAACTCAATCTGCTGGCCCTCGTAGACACCCGGCGCTGTCGGCCTCGGGAGCTCCGGGTGAGGGGACTTGCACCGAGAGCGGCCGCCATTTTGCTGAGACTCTGGCTGGGACCTGGGGCGGGAGACCAGGAGCTGGTGATAGCGGCTCGCAGCGTCAGCCCGGCGTTCTCTGCATCAGCGCCGCGGCTTCCGATAGTCGGGACGCCCGCGGTGGATCTCTGAGGGGACGAGACGGGAGCCAGCTGCCGGGAGGTAAGAGGTGCCCTCCCTGATCTCTCGAGGGCCCGACCTGTGCCGCCGCGGCTGCCCCTCGCTTGCTCCGTAGCCCTCCGTTCCCCTGTTCGCCCGCCCCGCTCTCTCTGTCCCCAGACTCGGGCACCGGTGGGAGGGTACCGCAGAATCGAGAGGAGGCTTAGGCCGACTCTGCGGATTGCGGCCCTCTCGCCTTGCAGGAGCCGGGGGCTAAATTTTAGGAATACTCCCGGCCGGGAAGGTGAATTGCGCGCGGGTGACCGGGCCCGCCCCCCCTTTTGCCGACCTGCGTGTCTGCGCTCCCCTCCCTATACCACCTGGACCCCTCACACGCAGCCGCAGCCTGCGGAAGCAGGACGTTTGAGGCCCCCGGACGGGGGTGCTCCATCGAAGCAGCCATTTTGATATACCGCAGACGGAGAGGGATCTGTTGCCCCACATCTGGGGTCCCTATGAGATCTGGGATACCCCACTGAGCCCCTGGCTTGAGACCTCCTCACTGGCCCCCGTAGTCTTGAGGCCGAGAGACAGCCGCACGGACACCCGCGACTTCTGGCCTGGGCACACAAAGATCTTTAATTTATACAGTGGCTGTTCCGTGAGTTCTGAGGCCCCCATCCTCCAACTAAAGACCGCTGGTGCCGACGCGACCTCCCCACCGGGGCTATGTGAGCACCAAATGCAGAACATAACCAATCGTGTCGTGCATGCAGCCACACTGCTGCCCCCAGTGCCTACAGGCGTTAGCCTGACGTATATTATGCTATAATAAGTCCAAGCCACGCAGAGGGGATAACGGGTTATACTTCTAATTGAGATATGTCCTAATGTCTCCTGCCTCGGGGCTCTGTTCTGGATTCTGTTCTCTTCACTCAGACAAATGACAAGACGGCGCCGCTCTGGTACCGCATCAAAAGCTAAATCCACAACCACACAGGCTGCAGCCTTTCATACTCTATTTGGCACCCCCGTCCTCGACCCCACTACCTCCTAGCTTCTTTCTGACTCCTTGCCGTCAACCATCATGGAGGATACTGGAGTTCCGTCCACTCCGACTCACCACCAGGCTGGGTCTGCCGGTAGGGAATCTGCCAATATGGCGGCAGTCCTCATACAGTTGCGCTCTCTTCCTACTCGCCAAGACATTCAACAAGATCTATCCAACATGGAAAAAAGGATTCATGATTCCCTCCAAGCGAGTCTCTCCACCATCCAGTCTGATCTCACGCACGTAGAAAATAGAGTGGTCGAGCTAGAAGATCACAGAGATGAAACGGACTCTAAGCTCGCGGACCTCCACGATCTTGTATCTCGATACTCACGTACCACCACCGAAATGAGACGTAGACTGGATGATATAGATAACAGAGGTAGGCGGAATAACTTGAGGGTCAAAGGTCTACCAGAGGATGTGCTGCCTCAGGGTTTGGTTGCGGCACTGACTACAATATTCAACGGCCGCCTTGGTGCCGACCCTAGTTCTCAAATAGTGTTTGATAGAGCACATCGGGCACTACGGCCGAGAGGAGCACCCACGGAGCGGCCGAGAGATGTCATCTGCCGGCTACATTACTTTCAGGTGAAAGAGACTATCCTACAGAAGTCCAGACAGGCCCGACCATAGATTTTAAAGGCCACCACATACAGATCTTCCAGGACCTTTCTTGGGTGACCCTACAACAGAGACGTCTTCTCCACCCCCTCACGGAAGCTCTTCGGAAGAAGGATATTAGATTCCGTTGGGGCTTTCCTTTAAGCGTCCAAGTCACCCGCGATGGAAACCTATATGTTCTTGAGGACTATGATGGTGTCCCATCTTTCTGTACCGCGATGGGTCTACCGTTAATATCACTGCCAAATTGGACGGACCCACTGCAGCTCCCCACTATGGCACTTCCCCGCAGGGAATCTTGGAAGAGAGTGGGCACCTCCAGACGCCGCAATCGGACTGGCAAGACTGATGAAACGTATGAAATTTCATGAATGCGTTTGCCATCCTAAATTGTGATATCCTTTTTTTTCTATATTACCTCACTGAACGCCCACATTGATATTTCTTACTGGTTGTTTATTATGTGATCTACAACTGCTCTGAGATTGTCTGCTATTTTCTTAAAGTTAGATATTGTCTCCATACCTAATATGGGAGATTTCTTGTGAGCAGTGTGGGATTAGGTGGCGTGATGAGAGGTGGCGGTTGATCGGTTTTCCTTTGCTCATTTCCTTCCTGACCATGAAGTATCTCTTTAAAATACCCTTTTACTTAACTATCTAAAGTTGTTGAACCTGGTATCACCCTTTGGACCCCCCTCTCTGCTGTACATTTTTTAGACCATGGGATGCTTAATTTTTACCCATGGCTATTAATGCAGAGATTGCTATTATATGTTGTTATCTGTGTTTTTTTGTTTTTTTTTTGGTGTTTTGCTTGTTTTTTTCTTCTTTTTGTATGTTCAAATTTCTATGTCTTCCTTCCTTTCCTCATGTGTCCACCAACCTACCTCCTCCCTCCCGTGCCACTGTCAATTTCAGGTTATTCATGGTGCGACATTATGTTGGAGCCATGGCCATGATGTATCGATCAGTCAGTTGTTCCCCACATTTTTTTCAGTATGGCTAGCTTAAAGATTGTTTCCTACAATGTGAAGGGTTTAAACATCCCGGAAAAGAGATCAGGCCTACTACACACCTTACATACAGATGGGGCAGAGGTTGTTTTCTTGCAGGAAACACATTTCAAGCGGGGGGCCTCCCCGGGTCTTCGCTCTCGTCACTTTCCCAATGGTTACTTTAATGATTACTCTGGAGCGAAGGCTAGGGGTGTTGCAATTATTTTTGCCAAACATCTGCGACTGCTAGATGTCTCCGAAATGTTGATAGGTGATGGGAGGGGGATTCTGGTTAGAGTTACCATGGCACATCAGACATTTACCTTTGTAAATCTCTATCTTCCTAATCAAGGTCAAGCTCGGTTTCTCAAGGAAGCATTGGAGCTGATCAAGCAAAACCTGATGGGTACTTTGGTTGTGGGAGGTGATCTTAATTGGGTCCTTGAGCCCCGCTTGGATTCCTCCTCTGGGTCTCCACGGAATACTCTTAGAGAGTCCAGACAATTTAGGGCTGTTTTACATGATTTTCAATTGGTTGACGCTTGGCGTCTTTTGCACCCTTCAGATAAGGACTTTACCTTTTACTCACCCCCACATAATTCATATTCTCGAATAGATTACCTCTGCGTGAGCCATGCCCATCTGGATCTATTGGTTGATGCAACGATTGGCCAAGTTACTATATCAGACCATGCCCCGATTACGCTCACACTTTCTCTCCATCATCCTCCCCCCAAACACTGGCGCTGGCGGTTTAATGAACAACTCCTTTGGGACCCTGTTTGCCGAGCCCAGATTGAGATGGCAATAGATGATTACATCTCTTTGAATGCGACTGGTGATGTGTCCCCGGTTACATTGTGGGAGGCACATAAATGTGTGATCAGAGGTCAGTGAATACAACTAGGCTCGCGCCTGAAAAAACAGAAGGTCGAGTGTAGAAACGCCCTACTAGAGAAAATAAAAACGCTGGAACTGGCTCATAAGTCCACGTTAGCGTCGGACACTTTGCCGAACTCCAAACAGCAAGGCAAGCTCTTAAGACTTTACTCAGCGACGGTACCCGCAGAGCATTCCGTAAATGTCGACATAAATATTATAGATGGGGAAATAAACCCGGTAAACTTCTGGCACGTGCTCTTAGAGCTCAGAGATCGTTAACATACATATCTAAACTCACGGGTGCTGACGGGGTGGCCCGGGCCTCTGATACTGAGATAGCGGAGATTTTCCATGACTATTATTCAGCCTTGTACAATCTGACCTCTACGCGGACATTAAATGCACGCAAAGATCACAAACACAATATACAGAAATTTTTAGACGAAATCACTTTCCCGACTCTCCCAACGGACATAGCTCGAACTCTAGATGACCCTTTTACTGAGGAGGAGTTGATGGCTGCCCTGGAGTCCTCCCCTAATGGTAAAAGCCCAGGACCGGATGGTTTCCCAGTCACATATTATAAGGCCTTTCGGGATAAACTCGGCCCCCTTCTCCTGCAGGCCTGCAATGCCATATCATCAGCGGCCCCTTTATCAGGCCAGTCCCTGAGTGCCCATATTGTTGTCATCCCGAAAGACCCTAAAGACCCAACGCTCCCTTCCAGCTATAGGCCGATATCGCTGTTAAATGTAGATGTTAAATTATTTGCAAAGCTCATGGCTAACCGCCTTAAGACTTTACTGCCAGATATAATACACCCTGATCAGGTCGGCTTTGTAATGGGCAGAGAAGCAAGGGATAATACTATCAGAGTTATTGATCTGATAGCGCACGCGCAAATAACTGATACTCCCCTCATGCTCCTCTCCACCGACGCAGAAAAGGCCTTTGATCGGGTGGATTGGGATTTTATGGAGGCAGTGCTTGGGCGCTTAGGTCTGGGAGATGTTTTTCTGCAGAGGATTCTCGCATTATATAGAGCCCCGTCTGCTCGGGTTAGAGTAAATGGCGTTCTTTCTGAACCCATATCAATTTCCAATGGCACGCGCCAGGGCTGCCCACTGTCACCCTTAATCTTTGTCCTATGCATGGAGGCACTGGCTCGTGCGATCAGATCCAACCCTAACATTGCGGGCTTGCAGGTGGGCAAAATGGACCATCGTCTGGACCTCTTTGCAGATGACTTGTTGGCGGTCATGACAAATCCTTTGATTTCTCTACCCAACCTTATGAAAGAATTCGCACGGTTCGGAAACTTGTCAAACTTTAAAATTAACTCTTCGAAATCTATGGCAATGAATGTCACACTCCCACCTACAACGGCGTCCCTCTTGTCGCAGTCATTTCAATTTATATGGCAAAAATCCCATATTACATATTTAGGAATTCAAATCCCATCGGCACTCACCACTATAGTTACCATTAATCATGTCCCTCTGCTTCGCAAACTAAGACAGGAGATGAGGCAGTGGCTCACGCAGAGGTTCTCATGGCTAGGCTGTATAAATATAGTGAAGATGAACATTCTCCCCAGGTTGCTATACCTCTTTCAAACCGTCCCTTTGAAACTTCCCCCTCAATTCTTAGCTGAAGCACACAAAGCGATAAGCCACTTCATTTGGGGCGGACGAAAGCCTAGGTTCAAGCATAGTCATTTATCTAGGCTGAAATCTCACGGTGGACGACAGCTGCCTATGATTACTACATACTGCCATGCCACACTACTACATAGAATTATAGACTGGTCCCGCCCCACCTCACATAGGAAGCAGTGGGTTGACCTGGAATCTTTTTCCACTGATCTTAACCTACAGGCAGTGCCCTGGTCTCTTAAAATTAGTCGCTCATCCCATCCCACTGTGGGACCCACCTTAGCTTTGTGGCGGTCGCTTCGATACAAGATGGGAATCTCGACTAAACGAACATCCCTTATGCCTATTTTCGATAATCCGTTATTCCCCCCCGGGAAGGTCCAATAAGATTGCTTCTAGATGGGAGAAAGCGGGTGTGACCAGAGTAGTCCACTTGCTTGCACGTGGCAAACTCAAAACAGTCTCTGAAATACAGAAAACGGGCGATATACCTGCTAAAGATTATTGGTTCTACCTTCAGGTACATCACTTTGTTACCTCACAGAGAGAGACGATAGACCTTTATAAGGCTCTCACTCCCTTTGAATCCATGTGCAACCAGGAGATAGCCCCCTCACATGTAGTGTCGGGCATCTACAAGATTCTTCAACAGGGTTCCTTCCCTACTGTCCCCTCCTTTTGTGATGCCTGGGATAAAGATTTAAAACATCGGGGAATCAAGATCCAATGGGACTCACATTGCAAGGTCATAGCACAATGCTCCACTAGCCTGGACGTTGTGGAAACACAATACAAGTTACTGACGAGATGGTATAGATGCCCGTCCCTGCTCCATAAATTTTACCCCTCGGTTTCCCCTCTGTGCTGGCGATGTAGTAGGGATACTGGTACACTGATCCACATTTGGTGGGATTGCCTGTCAATTACCCCATTTTGGCACACGATTAGAGATCTATCAACAAAGATTCTGGGAGGCCCAGTACCCTCTGGGCCGGACTTTTGGTTATTATCGCATGTAGATATCCCCCTCTCCCGCTACAAGAAGTCCCTCCTTAAACACTTGAATAATGCGGCAAGAGCGGTACTCCCGGTACACTGGCGATCCACTAACCCACCGACAATATGGGAGTGGTTCCAACGCATTGACTTCTATATGCATATGGAAGATGTTTATTCCGCCGCCTTAGACAAATATTCAGACTATATAGCTACCTGGCTTCTTTGGATAGACTTTAAGACCACTGGAACATATGCTGATTATGCACCCTGAATACACACTGATGGTGGAGGTGGCTGAGGCCGCCGCACTGACCTCTAAATGTTCTACGTCTGTGGCCTTTCTACCCCCCCCCCCCCTTCTCCCTCTTTCCCTTTTTCCCCTTGTCCTCTTTTCTCTGTTTATTTCCAAATGCTTGCTACCTTACACTCGGTATAAATGCTGTGTTATTAAGCAATATTGTTACGAGGCTGCATTTTATTTCTGAATCGGTAGCTTGGGCTGAACGTCACATAGTTTAAGTTAACATATATGAATCTGTTACCCCTTCTTCTTTGCAACCATTCAGTTATGTTTTGTAACTACAGTTGATGAGCTGTGAGACGGCTGTCCACGTTCTACTTTTGATATGTATGCTGCAATGTTTGGAAAATGTTCTATATTGCAAAATGAAAAAATAAAGAATTTTATTAAAAAAAAAATGAGCCTTTGCTTGCTATTTATCAGCAAATCACGGCTAGAAAAATATATAAACTTGAACACTTGTTCTTATAAGCACACCTGTTGAAATAGGAACCTTCAGTACAATAACTAAAACCAATCAGTTTCAAACTGAGATGTGTAACCAATGGTGGTATTTCCACAGTTAAGTCCAGCAGTTGTCACAGTATTTCTACAATTGTTTACTTTTATGAGTCACATACATTAGCCCGGCATTATATACCTCTAAATGGTGAAAGAAAAACCAAATAAATCCTTCTGATGTTGCTGGCTGGGATATGTGCACAATAATTGTTGCTGGTCGTGGTTAAAAAGAAACAGATGTAACTATTAAGTGACTAATGTATCACAAATGTATCTAATGTTCATGTACTGAGTTGCGAGAAATACAGGCAGTATTCTGATAATTCCTGGAGACAAAGTCCCACTGTTGCTGCTGATTTAGAAGGAAAACAAACGTGGCTATTGTACAGAGAGATGTTTCAAAGGTTCCAACTGATTGTTACAGATTGTATAAGCAGCGTTCTAATGATTGCTGATGGCTCTAAAGATAGTTCACATGGGTGCGGGGTGTATATGATACCAGATACCAAATGGTGGTGCTGCCGCTGGGAGTCCCATTTCCAGCCGTGCACCGGCTCCGGGGAATCCCGTTTTCAGCCGTGCACTGGCTCCGGGGATTGCCATGGCGTGCGGTTGAGGTGTCTGCGTGGCCGTTGCCTGGTGACCGCCTAGAGAATCCGGCTGATGCGGTCACGTGTGCGCATCACGTGATCGCAGTTTCCTGTCCTGACGTACGTTTCGCAAAGAAAGCTTGTTCACAGGGCGTGCTGTAATCTCTCAGAGTATCAGTATTTAAGGATAACTGCTAGTAGCTAATTGGATACTTAGTTATGACAGACAATTGATCCACCAATCCTTTTATTTTTCTCAGCTCTGTTGAATTAATGGGTTTGGCTCTTCATCAATAAATAATGAGAATTAAACTACAACCTACTATTATTATATTTGTGTGACCATAGAGTGAATCGGGGAAGGGAGGGAAGGAGTGAAGGGGGGGGGGGAAAGAAGAGGAAAGGAATGGACAATTATTGTATAGCGGTGCAAGCTATGACGTGTGTAATAATATTAGTGGCACGTGAATAATAATAATTTGTGCAGGGGATGCATACCTAATATGTGATAATAACAATTTATCATTGAGGTTAATCAGTTAGATAATTGTGCTCTGTGCATCTATATAGCTATGAATGGACGAAATACATGTAAAAGATAGGGAAGACAGAGGAAGAAAGGGAAAAGTTTTGTTGTGGATGTGTTTATATGTGCTCCATTATGTGGGTAAATGTGAATGTTAGACGCAGTATTTATAGTGAATTTATATTATGTGTGAAACTTTAAACAGTAGGAGGGCAATGTATACATAAAAAAAACTCTAATGGAGCCCATAGTGAAACCATGTGAGTAAAGTGATTGTGGTGCTAATTGTGTAAGTATTGTTAAAAATGGGGATAACTATTGGTGATGCATGATGAGGTATGTTGATGAATGATTAATTATAAGGTATGAGCCATAATTTTTTGAAAATGTCAATATACAGCAGATTTGATATTGTTGCAATAGCAATGGTAGGAGTTAATTCAAATATACTCCATAATTCATATTTTAATTAATCCCGGCTGGGTATATAGATCCAATCTTGAAAATCCACTCACTCTCTTTTCTCAGTAAGTTTTCGGTTAAACTGCCCCCCCGTATTCCGAGTCTAATCCTCTCCAGGCCAAAAGCTTTCAGCTCCTCCCATCTACTTTCATGGTGCGTGTAAAAGTGACGGGCGACTGATGTTAGTTGTTTCATCTTGGCCTTGTCTGAGATGGCATTGCGTATTGATCCTATATGCTCTAAGATGCATTGCTTGAAGGGACGGGTTGTCATGCCAATATATTTCTGATTGCAGCTGCATCTAAGGCAATAGATGACGCCTTTAGTTTGACAGTTCATGTAATCTATGATTTGTATAATTTTTCCATATCTGTCCTCTATTTCCTTTGTTGGATCGATGAATTTACAGGCCTTGCATCTACCACAAGGATGTGTTCCAGTGATTATTGTTTTTTTGCTGGGAAATTTTTGGAAATGACTCCGTACAAGGCTGTGTTTGAGATTTTTAGATCTGCGCCAACTCATAGCAGGCTTGGGTCCCAACTTTTTGGATAGGATCGGATCTGCATGTAGAAAAGAAGCAATACAAAAACATTGGCACATTCTACATGCAGATCCGATCCTATCCAAAAAGTTGGGCCCCAAGCCTGCTATGCCATTTGGTATCTGGTATCGTATACACCCCGCACCCATGTGAACTATCTTTAGAGCCATCAGCAATCATTAGAACGCTGCTTATACAATCTGTAACAATCAGTTGGAACCTTTGAAACATCTCTCTGTACAATAGCCACGTTTGTTTTCCTTCTAAATCAGCAGCAACAGTGGGACTTTGTCTCCAGGAATTATCAGAATACTGCCTGTATTTCTGGCAACTCAGTACATGAACATTAGATACATTTGTGATACATTAGTCACTTAATAGTTACATCTGTTTCTTTTTAACCATGACCAGCAACAATTATTGTGCACATATCCCAGCCAGCAACATCAGAAGGATTTATTTGGTTTTTCTTTCACCATTTAGAGGTATATAATGCCGGGCTAATGTATGTGACTCATAAAAGTAAACAATTGTAGAAATACTGTGACAACTGCTGGACTTAACTGTGGAAATACCACCATTGGTTACACATCTCAGTTTGAAACTGATTGGTTTTAGTTATGGTACTGAAGGTTCCTATTTCAACAGTTGTGCTTCTAAGAACAAGTGTTCAAGTTTATATATTTTTCTAGCCGTGATTTGCTGATAAATAGCAAGCAAAGGCTCATTTTTTCATAACATCAGGGCCGAAACTAGGGGGGGGGCTAGGGGGTCACGCGCCCCGGGCGCTGGAGCGAGGGGGGCGCTAGGGAGTCTGTTTCCACAGCCAAAATTCTTTGAGGGCAGCGGGCACTGTGCGCGATGCTGTCACACGCATCACGCATTGAGGGAGGAGAGGGAGAGAGGACGAAGAGTCTGGCAGCGGCTAGCAGGTTTGAACAATGCCGCGTGGGACTGTTGAGGGCATGCTGGCTGCAGTCAGTGACAGTGAATGAGTCACTGTCACTCACGCTGCAGCACTGCAGGCTCCTCTGACAGGGGAACGTCCACAGCAGTCTCCGGCAGCCCTGAACAGTGCACACAGCCCTCCCCCATGCCTGGGAACAGGGGGAGGGACACAGTGCAGCAGCGTGGACTTTGAACGAGGGGGAACTGGAGCCGACCTGTGACAGAGATTTATGAGGTATGTTTCTCTGCCAGACAGCTCCCCCTCTACAACGTGTGTGTGCGTGTGTGTGTGTGTGTGTGTGTGTGTGTGTGTGTGTCAGTGAGCATCTGGTCCCTATACAGTGTGTGTGTGTGTGTGTGTGTGTGTGTGTGTGTGTGTGTGTGTGTGTGTGTGTGTGTGTGTGTGTGTGTGTGTGTCAGTGTGCATCTGGTCCGTGTATACAGTGTGTGTGTGTGTGTGTCAGTGTGCATCTGGTCCGTGTATACAGTGTGTGTGTGTCAGTGTGCATCTGTTCCGTGTATACAGTGTGTGTGTGTGTGTTTGTCAGTGTGCATCTGTTCCGTATACAGTATGTGTGTGTCAGTGTGCATCTGTTCCGTATACAGTGTGTGTGTGTGTGTGTGTGTGTGTGTGTCTGTTTGTCAGTGTGCATCTGGTCCCTATACAGTGTGTGTGTGGTGTGTGTGTGTGTGTGTGTGTGTGTGTGTGTGTGTGTGTGTGTGTGTGTGTGTGTGTGTGTGTGTGTGTGTGTGTGTGTGTGTGTCAATATGTTCATATACAATCTGTTTTTGTGTCAGTGTGCTCCTGGTCTGTGTGTGTGTGTGTGTGTGTCAGTGTGCCCCCTATATGTAATGTGTATACACGGCTCCTCTGTGCTGTAATGTGTATAAGTATCTCCTCTGTGGTGTAACGTGTGGGATTATATATTTTAATTGTATTTTAATTATAATTGTCTTTTTTTATTTTAATATTTTATTTAATTTAATTTATGTTTTTTATTTATTTCATTGGGTTTATTTTTTTTTTTATTTTTTTTTTTGGGGGGGGGGGGGGGGCGCAAATTTACTGTCTTGCCCCGGGTGACAGCAATCCTAGTTTCGGCCCTGATAACATTGTTATGAGTAGTTACGGATGGAAGGTGCAAGTGCATTGACACAATACTGCTTTAAAGAAGTATAGAGGTGCCATTCTCTCTGTATACTATTGTGTATTTCATGGTTTACCTGCAGTCTGTGCAGAGTAATAATATTTACATATAGTATAAATTTGATACGGCCGTACTGGTGCTCCTAGGACAGATTTATAAATATCAGTCCAGTTCATTTATGAATATTCTGTGGTTTTAAAAAAAAATTCCCACATAATAGGCCTGTATTTACCTGTGCACTTTGTTTTGTGGCTGACGTGTCACATGGAGACTAGGTCAGGTAATTGCATATAATCTCATGTTTCTAGCAATTGTACCATACATGTCTATCAATTGCAACATTGCAGGTATATAAAGACTACATTATATACCCTTTGAAGTGACTAAAAGAGGTGAGTTCAATAATTGCGGTCATACCTCACTGGAGATGCCCAATCTCTTCTGACATTGGAAGCTAAGCAGTGGAAGGCCGGGTTAATAAAAGGATGGGAGACCACCTCTGAACACCCTGGTACTGCAATAAATTGACTCCCAAATATAACGTCACTCACATTTATACCATTTGGCAATCGGTCCCACATGACCAATGATTTAATTCTCTGCATTCACAATAACCCAGAATGGGTATCTGCAGAATAAATGATGGTCATATAGTACATGAGAGACAATGTGCAATGATGATATAATCAAAGTACTACAGTTATTGATTTCCGGCATCTTTGAGACTGTGATATTGATATCACTCATTATTGATTATTGATCTTTATATCTTCGCGAAACCTTTTGCCCACACATAGATACTCCTAAAAATTAATTTTTTATATCTATCTATTAAAAATGTTTTTATCAGTACCATATATGTTATAATGTCATCCTCTGAATTAGAGTGCTCCCAAAAAAGAGTCTACTTCTCAAACACTTCTTTGTTTTGGTTTCTCTAGCTAGATTATTTTCTGACTCTAGGGAGCACCACTGAAAGCAACAATTATATGTACGAGGATAGACTATCCATATACATAAGGTTGCTATATTTAGAAGCAATTCAACAATAATTCAGTTTTTCAGAGGCTTAAATCTATTTTGAATTTGGACTTGTGCAGTTCCCATCACCTTTTCTTCAAAAACTGCTTGGTATGTATTCACACACGGTTAAATGTATTATAGCGGCCATAACACTCCCTTCTTTGCCTCATTACCAATGCAAAGTAGGATGGAACATCAGCAAGATGTATTAACACCTCATCTGCCGAAGTGTGGGACTGAAAACTCCCCCCTCTTGCGATGCCCCCATGAGCACACAGCGCATGAGCTCAGTGCTGATGCGCTGTGTCTCGCTGCACGGTGCCGGAGCCCACCACAGCCTGGGACAGCTCTGTCCCTGCTGTGGTGTATGGGCATCGCTACCTGCAGCTGTCGTTGAGGAGGGGGCAGCGGTGCTGGGGTGAAGGATGAGGAGGGGGGCAGGGGGCAGCAGTGCTGGGGGGAAGGATGGTTGGAAGGTTGGAGGAGATTTTAAACTAGGTGCCGGGGGGGGGGGGGGGGGGGGGTTAGCAAGAAATTACGGGTCATTCAGTAAGAATAGCAGGGGTGGCGTTAGTGAACAAAACAGGGGAGGAGTAGGGGGGAGGAATAGAGCAGACGGCAAGGGTAGTAATATGGGAACTAAAAAGGGTTTTAGAATAACAGTATCCAAGGACGATAACGGATGTCCCTACCATAAGGGGAAATACATATCTCAATTGTATGTATGTAAATGCTAGAAGCCTTACAGGTAAAAAGGGGAAAGTAGAAATCCTCTCAGCAAGCAGGGAATATGATATTATAGGCATTACTGAAACGTGGTGGGACGAATCTCACGATTGGACAGTCAATCTAGAAGGTTACACGCTGTACAGGAGAGACAGACTAAATAAGCGGGGTGGAGGGGTATGTCTTTATGTAAAGCTATTTCTAATACCTGTTATATGGGAAGATATTCAAGAAGGGACTGTAAATACTATTAAGACGTTAAGGGTAGAAATTGCATGCGGGGGAAAAGGAATAAAGAAGTTATTATTGGGGTTATGCTACAGGCCACCTGGTATTAATGTGTCTGACGAGAAATTGTTACTGAACCAAATTGAAAGAGCAGCAGGAGTAGGAGACATAGTAGTGATGGGAGACTTCAACTATCCCTTGATAAACTGGAAAATCAATTCATGTGATACTGATAGGGGCAATATGTTTTTAAACATGCTAAATGATAATTACTTAGTTCAATTAATCGAGGAACCAACTAGGTACAATGCAATCTTAGACCTGGTATTAACTAAAAATGGGGAATTGGTATCAAATATTAAAGTAGGAGAGCGAATAGGTAACAGCGACCACAATATGGTCACATTCAATATCAGTTTACATAAGCAGCCCTATACTGGCTCAACTAGGACTCTAAACTTTAGCAAAGCCAACTTTGACATGATGAAGGAAGCGTTAAGGGACAATGAATGGGAAATTCTGTTTCAAGGAAAAAATACTACAGAGAAATGGGATGTATTAAAATCACTGCTAATTAATAATACTTGTAAATTTATTCCCACCAGCAGCAAAAAAAGGAATAAAAATCACAAACCTATGTGGTTTAACAAAAATATAAAGGAATTATTGGACAAAAAAAGATGAGCATTTAAAAAATACAAATCTGAGGGGGGTGCGGAGTCATTTCGACACTATAAGGAGTGTAACAAAATATGCAAAAAAGGAATAAAGTAGAAACTGATAGACTAGTAGCAAAGGAAAGCAAAGTGAATCCCAACATTTTTTTTTAAGTACATCAACAGTAAGAGACTAAAGAAGGAGAGTATAGGCCCTTTAAAGGACACGAGGGGAGTCTTAATCAAAAAATTATCATGACATAGCAAACAAACTAAATTAGTTTTTTTCAACGGTATTTACCAGAGAGGACCAAATGCTGGGTCTAACACAAAATCTCAACAAAGATAATGTTCCACTGCTAAATGCTTATTTGTGTGAGGAGGTAGTCTGTGACCAATTGAAAAAAGTTAAAGATTAATAAGTCACCTGGTCCAGATGGAATTCACCCGAGGGTTCTTATGGAGCTGCACGCTGAATTAGCAAGACCTCTATTTTTGATCTTCATGGATTTGGTTAAATCGGGTATGGTTCCCAAGTACTAGCGTATAGCGGAGGTAGTGCCGATATTTAAAAAGGGGAGCAAAGCTGAACCAGATAATTATAGACCAGTTAGTCTTACATCTATAGTGGGGAAAGTATTGGAAGGTATTCTAAGGGACAGTATTCAAAAGCTCCTTGAAGCAAATAAGGTAATTAAAAGGAACCAACATGGATTTGTGAAGGACAGATCATGTCAGACCGACTTACTTGGCTTTTATGAAACAGTAAGTGCGAACCTGGATCAGGGTAAGGAGGTGGATATAATCTTTTTAGACTTTGCCAAAGCTTTCGACACTGTACCGCACATGCGTCTTATCTATAAGCTACAAGAAATAGGGCTAGGGAGCACAATATGCACTTCGGTCAGTAATTGGTTAGATAATAGGGAGCAGCGCGTTGTGGTCAATGGATCATTTTCAAATTGGACTAAAGTACTAAGTGGTGTGCCACAAGGGTCTGTACTTGGACCACTTTTGTTCAACATTTTCATCAACGACCTAACAGTAGGTCTAGAGAGCATGGTGTCAATTTTCGCAGATGATACCAAATTGTGTAAGGTTATAAATACAGAGGGGGATGCTGAGTCTCTTCAGAACGACTTAACTAAACTGGAAGCATGGGCAGCAAAATGGAGAATGAGATTCAACACAGAGAAGTGTAAGGTAATGCACTGTGGGGGCAAGACCAAAAATTACACCTACATACTAAATGGGGTAACATTAGGGGATTCTGTACTGGAAAAAGATTTAGGGGTTCACATAGATAACAAATTAAGTAGCAGTACCCAAAGTAGGAGTGCAGCACAGAAGGCTAATAAGATATTAGCATGCATAAAACGGGGAATTGATGCAAGGTGTCATGATCCAGGCTATTTCAAGTAGGAATAAGCCTGTTAATAAGTAGTGTGATATCAATATAGATGATACCAGGATATCCGAGTGACATATCAATGGATGTGATGCCAATGCATCTGGGGTATATCAAAATGGGCATGATTTTAATTTGTATTATTTCAATTGATGTATCAATGTACCAGTATGTGATAACTGTCTTTGCATGTTAAATGGTTGAAGCTTGATTGATCTGCTGGCATTTCATTGTAGCCACAGAACTCAGAGACACACTGACTGTTTAGGTGTGAAATTTATTTTAGTTTAATTACCCCAGAACCATAGCTAGGGCCAGAGAGGTGTTAAGCCCTTCCTACTCTGTGTCCTCTCAGAACTAGCCATTTGTTTACACAAGAACCATGGCCAGAGCTTCAAAGGAGAAGAAGATAAGGCCATTCGCCCCTGAGATAGTAGCCGGGAAGCCCAGTTTGAGCTGACACTCAATACCTTCTCTGGCTTATGGAAGGGTTAACAGTAACACTTCAGAGGAAGGGGGGTTGAAGGGGCAGCATGTTTTTTTAAATAGGAGACCCACAGAGTGTAAGTTGTCTATTATCAAAGAAGTGGGTCAGGAGAACATTCTGGCTCTGTAATGTTCCAATATATCCGAAGCGGCTTCACTTCACCTCACCGTTCTACTCTGCATGCGTGCTAGGATCAGTGGGTTTTTATCTCCCTATTCTTATTTTCTTGAAGTTGTCTTTCTGCTGTGACTTTGATTTTTTATCATTATATTCTTGTAACTTTCTTTTTTCTGTAACATAAGCTTTGAAGTGTTTTACTTGAATTAAATAATCTAATTGTAGATCTGGTCTCTGTTGTGTATCCAACCCAACTCTCTGAAAGAGGCTTTACCAAACTATTAATAATTCTAGGTGCAGGCAAAAGCCATAAGTTTGCCTTGGGTCATACCCTAAACGTTTGTACTTTGGCTGGTGGCAGTGATTTTGTGAAATTAACACACACGCTCAGGTATCCACTAGCGGTGTCACGTGGCAGGGATTCGCAGATTGGCGTATCTGGGGAATCGCCGTGCCTAGGATCGTGATAACAAATTAAGCAGCAGTACCCAAAGTAGGAGTGCAACAAAGAAGGCTAATAAGATATTAGCATGCATAAAATGGGGAATTGATGCAAGGGACGAAAGTATTATACTACCATTATATAAATCACTAGTGAGGCCGCATCTTGAATACTGTGTGTGGGCACCATATTACAAAAAGGATATCCTGGAGCTAGAAAAGGTTCAGAGGCGGGCAACCAAACTAATCAAGGGCATAGAGATGCTGGAATACGAGGAAAGGCTTGCAAGGCTAGGCATGTTTACATTGGAAAAGAGGAGACTAAGAGGGGACATGATCAACATCTACAAATATATAAGGGGTCAATACACAGAGCTTGGGAGGGACCTGTTTTCTATAAGATCAGCACAGAGAACACGTGGTCACTCGCTTAGGTTAGAGGAGAGGAGTTTCCGCACATTGAGGCGAAAAGGTTATTTCACAGTAAGGACAATACGTGTTTGGAATTCCCTGCCTGAGAGAGGTGTAACTGCGGACTCAGTCAACACCTTTAAGAATGGGTTAGATAAATTCCTATTGGAAAAAGATATTCAGGGTTATGGTGCGTAGGCACGCATTATAGTTAATTTAACTAGTCCTAACATAAAAATAACTAGTCCTATAATAAGACTGCATAGGAGACCACAAATAGGTTGAACTCAATGGACAATTGTCTTTTTTCAACCTTAGTTACTATGTTACTATGTTATCGACAGCTGCAGGTGTTGGAACAGTCAGATACATTGCCCCTTTATATTGGCCTGCTATCTTCTAGATAGCAGCACTGATATAGACAGGGGCACACTGAGCCCACACTGCAGCTGTAATGCATGGGGGGGAGTGGTATCAGTGCACATAACGTGCGCTGATACCACTTCTCCCCCATAACGCTGGATAATACATTTACCCTATAATGTCTGCCTGTGTGCTTCAGCTGTGGGGAAACACTGTGCAGTTGAGAGCCACGTCCATGATCATTGTGTCTGTGACCATAGTAACCTGCAGCAAAGGGATCATTTCTGGAGTGCAGTGGGGAAAAACGCGGATGAGAAGATGCAGGCACGCTGGCAGAGATGAGTAGTGACGGGCAAGTAGTATTAAACACTTGTCTGGCATGGTCACATCAGATGCTGCCACCAAACTCTGAGGGACTAACTTGCTCCTGTGCACCCATGTCTTCTCCCCCAGTGCCTGCCGTGCAGCCACCAGGGATATGTGAATGACGCAGCCCTCAGCCGCCGGTAAAAATGTAAAGCCGCGATGTCGCAATGCTCCGATCATTGACGGTCCAATGTATCTGTAGTCGATATTTTGCAAAAACTTTATCAATGCTATGTGTTTTTAAAAAAAAAAAGAAATTCATCTTTTTTTAAATAAAAACATAAAAATGATTAGCCAATTAGGTGGTTAAGCAGGGAAGTGTACAAGGGAAGTGTTTTTCCTCAGATTTAGCTTATTTGTTCATTAAATCTACACCGCAGAGTTTAAGTGTATAGAAAATACTATTTTTTACCTCCAATTCCACTTACAGTATCTGTTCAGAAAGTCTACACTGTCGAGTTTAAGTGTAAAGAAAATACTGTTTTTACCTTAGATTCAGCTTATCTGTTCAGTAAATCTATCCTGCAGAGTTTAAGGGCCCCATTCAACAATGTGTCTTAATACTAGAGGCATATTTTTATGTTTAGTATCACATTTATACTAACGATTATGCTGTTGATATTTACTGTAACATCACTTACCTCTCTGGCGAGGTCCAACGAAATCCCCTGCTCTATTGCTGGCAGCCTATCACTGCCAGTGACCAGGGCCGTTTCTAGACAATTTAGCTCCCAGTCGAACAGTAAAAAATTCACACACACCCCACTCCATATACATTCTAAAATGTAAATATTAACACAATCGCCCAAAATGTGGTTGTGGCCTCACTACAATGGGCATGGCCTTGCAGGTAAAGACCACCTTACAGCACAGTTTTTGACCCTGGACCTCAAGACCTCGGCCACCAAGGGGAAAAAAATCCAGCACACAGTAATGCCCTTTGCACCTTATTATGCCCCACAGTAATGCCCCTTGCACCATATGCCCCACACAGTAATGGCCCTTGCACCATATGCCCCACACAGTAATGCCCCTTGCACCATATTATGCCCCACACTGTAATGCCCTTTGCACCATATTATGCCCCACAGTTATGCCCCTGACCCAATATTACATGTCCCATTGAGGCAGCTGCCTAATATAGTAATGCCACACTACTGTACCTGCTCGTTGTCAGGGGTTTCTTGCCGCCGCCTTCCTCTAGACGCAGGCAGGGCCGGCGGCAGGGGGGGGGGACAAAGGGTACACCTGTTCCGGGCCCCAAGGATCAGAGGGGTCCCAAAGATATATCATTTAATGCCCGGCAGGGATGTGAGCCATGTTGTCCAAATATGGCAGCGAGCTGTAGTCACACACTGACTGTGCAGCACGAGTGTGCGCTCGCTCTTTTGGGGCCAGCTCTGTTGCAGTTACAGGACATGGCCGCTGCTCCACTGGCTAGGATTGCAATGCCCTGTGCCGCCCTCTTCTGGTGGAGTGTAAGGGGCGAATGGTACCTAGTGTGCGGTGTGAGGGTCTGGCTACTGAGGATATGAGGATGCAGTGCAGGTGAGTATGTCCCGGGTAAGAGTGGCTTGGTGAGGGGATACAGGGCTTTGGGATGGGGTGGGGGAGCTAGGAATGCAGCATGAAGTCAATGGGGAGAGACAGACTGTGGGGTGTATGGGAGGAAGAAGAGATGGAGACACAGACTGTGGTGTGTATGGGTGAGGAAGGAGAGATATACATATTTAAATATTTGTATAAATAAATATACATATATACTGTATATATTTATTAACAGTTATTAACAGCAAATTCCGTTGCACGTATATATATATATATATATATATATATATATATATATGAAGGGGCCCCAGAGATATCACTGTACGGGGCCCCAAGATTTCTGTTGCCAGCCCTGGACACAGGCTGCAGCATCGTAAATTGCACCACCAGCGCATCTCCTCCCCATGGGTCCTGGCACTTCCTGTTCACTTGGGTGTTTCCTCTAACAGCTCGTTTGCGGGCTCCAGGGATGGGGCTGGGGGGTTAACTCGACCGGGTTCGGAAGAGCAGTGACGCGTCTCGCATCCTGGCAACTGACGGAGCCGCGTCTCGTTGCCTTGGCAACGGCGCAACGTCACGGTGGTGCGCTGGATAGTGACGTCACGGGGGTGCGTCGCGCTGTGCCGGCGGCCGTCCCGGCGCTCACACATGGTGGGGTCGTTTGGTGCTTGGTGCCTATATAAGCTGGGTAAGTCACTCTGTGTGTTATGTTTGTCACTTCTTTTTTGTCTACATGCAAAGCAAAAAATTGTATCTGCACACACACTATCTTTATCTCATCTATATTTGGAACATCCGTTAAATAGATATCAATAAAAGTTAAATTTTATTAAAACATTGGTAGATGTGATAACCAGATCTAGTCTCCCTTATGTGCGCTGACAATACAGTTCTTTCCTTCTTCTTTCTTGTCTACATGCATCCTGATGACGGTGGATTAACACCGAAACGTTGATGGAATCTTAAAGAGAATTTACTATTGGAGAATACATGCTCTGCAAAACTCCTGTGAGTGCCGTCCTTTTTCTTTGGGATTTACATGTTCACTGCATATGTGAATGGACTGCAGCACCTAGGTATTTATTTGTGGTTTATTGAGTGCCGATATATGTGGAATTATTAGAAATGGTCTTTGAACTATTTTTTTTATGGCACCATGGATATTAGTGAACTGTGACTTACTTTTTGCCCGGTGTTGTGATTGTTCCTGGGCCTGGGACATTTTTTCAAGCATTTTTTCAAGCATTTATTTTGAATATAGTCTGAGTGCTTTGGACTTTGAGTTATTATGGCACATGATACCTTATGTACCCCGGCATTACCATTGGGTGAGATGTTGAGCTTTACTGATGAACAAATCAATAAAATATTAGTTACCGGGGACCCTCAATATGGGGTACAGGTGGACTCTTGTGAAAAATTGTTTCAAGTCTGGTTTAGGATGAAGAAGCGTGAAATAGATTACACGTTACATGGTCTTACCCTGTCTGATTATCATCGTGATAAATACATACCCAGGGGGTTCAGAGTAAGGAATACTCCCACGATCGGCAGACAGAATCCCGAATTCTGCCGTAAGTGGGTAGCCATCCTGAACAAGTGCTCGTTCGACCTGATGGTGCTTGTGGTTGAAGAGGCGTCTAAACAATTAGATGATGTTAAAGGCAAAATTGTGGAGTTTGAAAAAACCAACTTAAGCACACTACAAGCTGATACTGCTTCTGACTGGCCTAACAGGCTACAAAATCAATGTAACAAATACCGACAGGATCTCATAAAATTTAAAAAAATGAAACGCTTGAAAGTGATACAGGATTATGAGGACAACCGAGTGTACCAATGGACCAGTGCGAATTCTGGTAGAAATTTGCGTCAATATTCACGCAACTTTAGGGCACAGCGTTCAACTAGACGTCTGGGAGAAGCGGCTACCTCACAAAGTGACAGTGATTTTGTTATATCGGAAGGAGATGATGCGGGGCCATCACAGGCGGTCCCTTTAGGCGGGCGCGCACGCACTGGGAATATAAGCCCAGGCGCCAATATACAAGGAGAGGTGGTCAAACGAAGAGGGGTAGGAAGACCACCCTGGAAAAGGAACAAGTAGTATTCAACTTATCTGACAGAATACTGACTGCAGACGAAAATTCAGTTCTTAATAAAGGACTAGCTTTTGTGCCAACTAACACACATTCAGCTTTTGATTGGAATTGGGACCTACATAAATTTAGTAGGAAACTCAGACTACGAGAACATTTTGCACTTTCTTCATCAGATGTGACTGAGACGAACCCGATTGAAAAATTCTGCAGGGAAAAGATAAAGTCTACCTTTGATCCACCTGTGCATAATCCCTCCTTGAAATGCTTCACCAGACTACTTGATGACTCCATTCATAAATACAACATGGAAAATAAATCCATCAAATTTAATCTCACACGCAGTGAACAGATGGCACTCACAGGTCTGGGTAAATACGATGACATTGTGATCCGCCCCGCGGACAAAGGCGGGGCAATTGTCATTATGAACACCTCTGATTACCGTACCGAGATGATGAACCAACTGAGTGATGTGAAAGTATACAAAAGACTGCCTAGAGATCCAACTGCAATTTTCAAAAAGGAATTGGACAAAGTGTTACTTGGAGCCAGACGTGAGGAAATCATTTCCGAACGAGTCCATAAAGCATTATCTCAGGATCACCCCATTACACCGGTCTTATATTCGATTCCAAAGATACACAAAGACCCTGTGCATCCCCCAGGTAGACCAATTGTGTCAGCAAGAGGATCATTATACCAGCCAATATCCCAATATTTAGATGCAGTACTACAACCATGCATTATACATGAGAAATCATATCTAAAGGATACTACTTCATTTCTGTTGGCCATACAGGAATTCTTGGATGCACCGTTCAATTTGCTGATGTGTACTTTAGATGTACACAGCTTGTACACGTCAATCCCCCATGATCAGGGTTTAGCAGCAGTGGACTCATTTTTATGCAGAAAGCAGAAATGACTCCTATAGTGGCCCGGCAGTGCCATTTGTTATACAATTATTATCACTGGTCTTACATCGCAATTATTTTCTATTCGATGGTCAGTATTATATTCAACTAGCAGGCTGTGCTATGGAATCAAATGTCTCCCCGACATACGCAGATATTTTTATGTTCATGCAGGAGGAAGATCTATTCTTCAATGATCCAACTTTTATGCAGCATGTGAAGTTATGCCTTCGGTATATTGATGATCTGGTCATCTTTTGGTCTGGTACACAGGAGCAGTTCTGTATGCACATTGATAATATCAATATGCAGTCAGGCCCCATCAAATTCACGTATAAAACCAGTTTTACTGAAATTGAATATTTGGACGTACAACTTACTAACAATAATGGACGTTTGGTGTCTCCTGTCTATGCAAAACCAACGGACAGAAACATCTTATTAAGGTTCTCAAGTCATCATCCCATTGCTCTCAAGTCTGGCTTACCATATTCCCAGATGCTCTGGGTTGCCAGAATTAACAACAATAGGGATTTGTTGGAGACTCAACTTGAGGAAATGGTTGTGAAGTTCCTTAATCGTGGATATCCTGAGAAGTTGTTAATACAACAAAAAAATAAGGTTCTTGCAATTACACGTGAAAGTCTGCTTGCAAACAAGAAGTATAAAAACAAAGGTGCTGATAAAATCTTGTGGGCCTCGTCTTATACCACTAGTAGTAACATCACACAACGTGCTACCAAAGAACTGTGGCCAATTGTGAGTACCGACACTGATCTGCGTGGGTTTAAGTCAGTGGTACCTATGGCATGCCATCGGAGGGGGAGAAATATCCGAGACATTGTGGTACGGACTGATATCACTGACTTTAGATGTATGACTCTCCGATTTCTAACCACACGTAAGGCTGGATGTTATAAGTGTATACATTGTGCTACCTGTAACCATGTTGACACTGGGACGGCATTTAGACATCCACACAGTGGGAAATATATCCCTATTAAACATGCAGTAACCTGTTCAACCACGCATGTGGTGTATTTCATCCGATGTCCGTGCGGCTATTACTATGTGGGCAAAACAATCCGTCCCTTTAAAGAACGTGCTAATCAACATAGATCAGCAATCCGAGCTGCACTCAAGTCGGGTAAAAGTGAACAACCGGTGGCACAACACTTTGCAGATAGGAAACACAGCCTTGCTAGCTTGAGATACATGATCATTGATCACCTACCAGAACTGAGACGAGGGGGTGATAGGAACCAGAAATTATTAGTTATGGAAGCAAGATGGATCATTCGTTTGGACACTGTGGCTCCGAAGGGCCTGAATGAAAAGATCTGCTGGAATAGTTTATCTTAACTAGTTTATCTTTATCCTTAATATTGGTTAATATGTTTGCTGATATATGGTCTACATTTGGTATACTGATTGCCTTATGGTTTCCTGTATCTTTGTCCCGGGCTCTACAGTCCAACCCACACACTGTTTTACAGTGTGTTTTTAACCCCTTATTTCTACTGTTCACTTGGGTGTTTCCTCTAACAGCTTGTTTGCGGGCGCCAGGGATGGGGCTGGGGGGTTAACTCGACCGGGTTCGAAAGAGCAGTGACGCGTCTCGCGTCCTGGCAACTGACGGAGCCGCGTCTCGTTGCCTTGGCAACGGCGCGACGTCACGGTGGTGCGCCGGATGGTGACGTCACGGGGGTGCGTCGCGCTGTGCCGGCGGTCGTCCCGGCGCTCACACACGGTGGGGTCGTTTGGTGCTTGGTGCCTATATAAGCTGGGTAAGTCACTCTGTGTGTTATGTTTGTCACTTCTTTTTTGTCTACATGCATCCTGATGACGGTGGATTAACACCGAAACGTTGATGGAATCTTAAAGAGAATTTACTATTGGAGAATACATGCTCTGCAAAAATCCTGTGAGTGCCGTCCTTTTTCTTTGGGATTTACATGTTCACTGCATATGTGAATGGACTGCAGCACCTAGGTATTTATTTGTGGTTTATTGAGTGCCGATATATGTGGAATTATATATATATATATATATATATATATATATATATAAAGGGGCCCCAGATATATCACTGTACGGGGCCCCAAGATTTCTGTTGCCAGCCCTGGACACAGGCTGCAGCATTGTAAATCGCACCACCAGCGCATCTCCTCCCCATGGGTCCTGGCACTTCCATGTTTGCGCCTGCTGTCTCCGAGTCCTATCTCATATGCCATCACAGCAAATGTCCATCCCAAAATGGCTGCCACACACTTCTAGCATAATTCATACTTCTCCACTGAGGCGGCAGCCATTTTACACTGGGCTCCACAAGGATAGACATAGGGGTGTAGAGTAGGATCTTGATCCGAGGCACCAACAGGCTGAAAAGCTTTGACTGTTACCAGAATGCATAGCGTCTCCTCCTCTATAACCCCGCCTCCCTGCACAGGAGCTCAGATTTGTAGTTGGTGCGGCAGATAGCAGGCACATAACAGAGGGGCTGCTCCAGGTAGCCCTAAGAAGAGTTTTTTTGAAGAAAAAATGAAGACTACAAGGGCAGCAGCGGTGTGTAAATGTCAGAGACATTCACTGCTGCAGCTCCAGCTCTCCCCAGCGGCGCTGTACACTCCCGAGCCCTGGTTGCTGGGTAACTACAGCAGGAGGCTCCGGTTTTCTTCATGGTCAGGCACACACGACGGGGGCTCTCCGGGATCACGTGGCCACACTTCGGGAGGTGGCGCGGTCAGTGGGAGGTGGGCTGCGCGCGCTGGCGGTGGACATTGTGGCAGTACAGGCGATCCCACTAGATCACCAGGGCATGGGCGCAGGTCAGGTTTTCTCTCTAAACCAGTTTAATAAGAGCCCACAGTACCCAGTGGTTTTGCCAGCAGGGGGATAAGGCTTAGACCTGAAGCCCCTCCCCCAGCCCCAGGGCGCCATTTCCCGCAAATGTTCCCGCCCTGGAGCTGCATATCTGTCTCTCCCTCACTCCCTGTCAGTGTCTGGGTGCCATTTCTCTCAGCTTCACTGTTCCTGGGACTGCTTGGGCAAATCCTCCTGTGTAAAGCTGCCTGGTTGTCAGTGCTGTGACTTTACATGACACTTAAGTATTCTACCTGCCTTTTAGACAGTGTTAGTTAAGAAAGAGTGCATTTAGTCAGGGTTTTCTAGTACAATTACCCTGTGATATACATCCTGTCAAAGTCGGAAAAATATCATGCTACACGTTGCCATATATCCACCCCATGCGCGTGCCTGCTGCACGTGCACATTCTCTCCCGTGCGTACGGATACTCGCAGCTGCGTGATGGCGCCTCCTCGGCCATGCGCTCGAGCGCGTGGTATGTGCATTTACGGTAGAGTTCGTGTGCGTCTAGCGGGCGACTCAATCGTTAAATAATAAAACCAAATAGTATGTTTTATAGACAATGTTCCCCTTAATAATGACTGTAAGTTTGTTTAATGTTACTGGTCGCTGGACAGAGAAATTCCTCTTTGCATGACATGAAGGGTCAGACAGGGTTTGAGCAGTGGAGTTTGGTACCTAACTAAAGAACATTTTATTAGAAACAATCCGGTGCTGGTTAGGTAAAGATTAATCGCTCCTGCGTATAGTTATGGCCATTAGTATTTTCTGGACATTTACTATATTTGCGATTCATTACCCATGCGGCGGGAATCTTCAGATTCCCTCCCACCTGAGCAGTTTGATATAGTCACAGCCCACCTGTTTAAACTAACCTATGACCTTTTGTTATGATGCGAGGAGACATTCCTGTGTCCAATGAACAATGAGATTATAGGTCCCTTTGTAGTGTACTGTACGCAGTGTATATAAGATCAGCCAGCCTGGGCAGCTCTCGCACTCTCCACAAACGGTTTTCATCTTGACTAACTTGGAGCTGGTACCAGAAGCTGCGCAGCGATCGTTCCCAGTGTGTGTAAGTTATTCTCTGTAACCAACTTGTTCTCTGTTTGTATTGGCCATACTCTCTCTCTCTCTGTTATAGTATAGGATTGTGACGCTATTGTATATTTCTGTCTAGATATTCTGTTAGAATGATATGTTAGCTTGTAGTGTATGACTTGTAAACTGTTTCCCCTTTTCGATATAACTAAAAGCTTGTTAGTAAAGGTGTTGGAACCTTAGCAAGGTATCGTGTGTTTATTATATTGCAGAGGGTAATAGGAGCGTCTCAAACGCTCAAGCAGCTTTAGCATTAACAAGGTTAAGCAGCGTTACATCGCTACAGTATTTCAGTACAAGGTTTACAGTATAAGAGTATCCTTTCTGTGTGTTACATTCAAGGTTTACTGATTGTCATCCCGTGAGCGTCTGCGCCGCTCGTGTTCTCCTCGTGGACTCGAGCGTCCGCTACGCTGGTAGCGTAGCATTACGGTAGTCGGCCGCCTATAGCGTGCTCGAAACCACGCATTAAGCTGTGAGCGAGCGTGTCGCATCTGCGCCTCGATCACGGCCTAGCGTATGCTACGCTAAGTGCGTACCCTTACGGTACCCCACACGCCAATTGCGTACTGAGTCTCTTACCCATTTATAGTGAATGTTATAAGATAAATAGTTAGCTTTATCAATTGGTGGCTCGTCCGTCCTCCACATATCCGCACTAGCGAACACAGACTTTATCTGTCAGCAAGGGCGGGAAGGCAGTATCCCTTCGTATCGGGATACAGTAGTGCTGGCTAGATAAGCATCTGTTTCGCTACGTTGAAGGAGTGCTGGTGGAATCCGGAACCGGAGGTAAGAACAATACGCTATTGTCTTTTAAAACTGTTTATTTCTGTTTTGCGTACGCACACACGCACGCACGCACACACCTGTATTTCTTTTCATTTGTGTATTTTCACATATCACTTTCCTGTTTGCCATTTCACAATTGATAACGTGCTGAGAAAGATGTGTTGCTATTGGTAGTTAAAAGTAATATTAATACGTTAAGGAGTAATTTGTAAAACACGCGCACGGCTTGCCTAAGATACAAGGAAGTTCGGTGTGGTGTTCGGTAGATGATTACAGTTAAAGATCATCTACATTGATATAAACGTGTTAATTGTATTTCTGTGGATATACCTGGCTTGCGTACACGTATCTCTAACAAAGGGCGGGACTAGCGTACGCGACGCAAAGGCCGACGCACGGAGCGTATATTACGCAACGGAGCGTCTGGGTACGCCCACATAATACAAATCACACGATAGTATTGTTTTAGTTAGGCGATAAGGAGGCAACGCGATAATAGCGCAAATCGATCTCAGTGTCCAAAATTTTAAGCTAATAGATCCTTCTCTAGTTGCAACTCCTCGGGATTAGCCTGCGATACTGAATGAAAGGGATTTCTGCGCAGAAACGAAAGTAAAGTGTATATGAGGTGAAAGAGTGTGTATACATATATATAAGTTTCTAATTTTTGGGGTTGAACCACAAGAAATCATCGAGTTCTCGTGAGGTACATACGTGTAAGTGACTGCACGGTGGCTTGGGAGGCATCCCTTGTTAAACATTTAAAAAAAGAGCATTAGAGTATAGCAGACCAGGAGGTCTACTGTAGCACAGACCAGGAGGTCCAGACAGACCAGGAGGTCCAGGTACAGCAGGCTAAGAAGTCCGCTATAGATAAAGAGTAAAAGAGCACAACACCAGAAAGGGTTGGTGCGGTACCCATATAGGCCATTAAGCTCAGGCTGAAGGAATTTGCAGCCACAATTTTCGATTCCACTGGTCGCTCCGCACATAAGATTAGTTGCTTATGTGCAGAACGATTGTACCGCACGTAATTGTGTGCATTAGTTAGTAACTTGACCCAGTACCATTTGCGTACGCTAGAGGGGTCATAAACGCTATTTGTACATTCTAATGTGATTTGTGTAATTTTTTTTTATTTTAAGAGAGGTTCGCTGGTCACTTGGGAACTATCCAACAACCAATAGTTACTGGAAAGGGTTAAGTGCTCTGCGGATCACACCCACATGTTCCAGTAAATAGAGGTTCAGGTCGCAGGGGCCCTAGGTCGAGTACGCCAGCGCTAAGGCAGTGTGTGGGCGTATTGGTCGACGTGGAGGAGTGAGTGGAGGTACTCGGTAAACTTCCGCCACCGGCCTACCCCGGACATCTTGGTTTTTGTAAGGATTCGCTGAAGACCCTGATTTGAAGGTCAGAGGTAGTGAAAGCAACACCTGCAAAGATGGGGGCCAGTTGTCCAGGTAGGGGGCGATCAACCTCGGTTCGGGTTGACTTAGTAAACCGACCAATCGGGTCGGCAAGGTATGTCATGTGTGAGAAATACGGTTCACACACAGGGGTTTTGTGCGATGAATGGGAAAGAATGACTGTGCATGATGGGGAAAAGTTCCCACGGGTAGGCAGTTTTAGTCCCGAGGTGTTACAGAATCTAAGGAGAAGGATATGTCTCATTAAATCTGCAAAGAGACGGATCAAACATTATGATTATTTACAGTTATGGCAACAGGAAGGTGAAATACAAAGAGGATTGGCTCAAGCGGGTGGATCTAACCCTATCAGAAAACTGATAGCCACCGTGCCACCACCACCATACATAACGGGAGAGAAGGTGGTTGCAGAGAATATAGTAACTGTATAAATGTTAAGACTAATGTAACCAAGATTGTTGATGCTAATATTAACCCGTGCAAGCTGTACCCTGTTTTAAACTTTCCCCAGGATTGTGACCAAGAGGATGAGCCAACAACAATATCGGCACTCTCTCTAGCAGCCACCATAGCAGAAACAACAGTGGGCACGTCCCAACCAGTAAGAGCAGTATCAAAGGCCCCTAGTGGAGGGACAGGTGAGGTCGTATCAACTGGTAAGTACGGCACCATACAATATGCTGAAACCATTTCACCACATGCTGTAGAATCTACTCAGAATGATGTTATTGAACTTGATCCCGTTAGGGTAATTGCAGTGCCAAATGGGAAAACTGACACTTCAGGAGTCACTCCTGTCAGACACATCGCCATGCACTGCCCCTTTTCTCAAATGGAATTAAGATCAATGGTGTCTGAATTCCCTGATCCTAGGAAAGATCTAGTTGCAAGCCAGAAATACATTAGAGAGCTAGGAAATACTGTGGAGCCCAATAACAAAGACTGGCAGATAATGCTGAGGGCATGTTTACCCTCCAATGTCGACTCAGCGAGATTTTTAGCTGACTGTAAATTAGATGAAGAGGTACCCCTTACGGATGTGTACAACCAAGATAATGTAAAGAGAATAAATTTACAGTTAAAAGAGTATTTTCCAGCTGTTGCCAAATGGAACAAAATTTTCTCCATCAAACAGAAAGAGGGAGAAACAGCTACTGATTATTTTCATCGGGCACTACAGGAAATGGCTAAGTATACAGGCATAGAAGACATTAAGACAAATGTGAATCATGGGGGGTCATTCCGAGTTGTTCGCTCGGTAAAAATCTTCGCATCGCAGCGATTTTCCGCTTAATGCGCATGCGCAATGTCCGCACTGCGACTGCGCCAAGTAAATTTGCTATGCAGTTAGGATTTTTACTCACGGCTTTTTCTTTGTTCTGGCGATCGTAATGTGATTGACAGGAAATGGGTGTTACTGGGCGGAAACAGGCCGTTTTATGGGCGTGTGGGAAAAAACGCTACCGTTTCCGGAAAAAACGCAGGAGTGGCCGGAGAAACGGGGGAGTGTCTGGGCGAACGCTGGGTGTGTTTGTGACGTCAAACCAGGAACGACAAGCACTGAAATGATCGCAGATGCCAAGTAAGTCTGGAGCTACTCAGAAACTGCTACGAGGTGTGTAATCGCAATATTGCAAATACATCGTTCGCAATTTTAAGATGCTAAGATTCACTCCCAGTAGGCGGCGGCTTAGCATGAGCAAATCTGCTAAAATCCGCTTGCGAGCGAACAACTTGGAATGACCCCCATAGAGAAGTAGCAGTATCTGTGTTAATGGATGGTTTAAAGGAAGTATTGAGGACGAGAGTACAGACCACCCAACCATGTTGGCGAGGTCTGTCGGTGGCTACTTTGAGAGAGGCCGCTATTGATCATGATCGGAATATCACCAGACACAGGGAGTCACAAAGTGATAAATTAATGGCCGTAAGTATACAGGCCCTGACCACAAGGCCACCTCTGTATAAATCTCCGACCCCTGTGGGTAAGTCAAATGTGGTAACTTGTTATTACTGTCATAAAGAGGGACATTTTGCACGAGACTGTAGATCAAAGAATGCACAAAAATCATATCAACCCCCTAGACAACGACATGACACACGAAATTGGGATCAAGGACCGCAGAGACGGAGTTATGAGCCACATGCAGGGGAAACAAAAAGGTATCCCCCAAAAAGAGACTGGCAAGTCACTGATAGTTCCCATTTACCCCCTTCACAGGTAATAGCTGCCAGCGCAATGCAGGGAGGCCACCACGCACCATAGGGGCGAGGCCACACCTGTAATCTGCAGCCAGTGAAATTAATTGCGAGTCTTGGAAGTGAACCCGAGGTCACAATTGATGTAGCTGGTAAATCTCTAAATTTCCTTGTAGATACGGGGGCGGCCAAGTCAGTGATAAATTCGGCCGTGGGCATGAGAACCACTGGTAAAACAATTCCAGCCATGGGAGTAACAGGAGTAGTACAGCACTACCCTTTAAGCAAACCTGCAGAGATTACGATAGGGCCTTTGCATACCAAGCATTCTTTTCTGCTGGCTGCATCGGCTCCGACTAATCTCCTAGGGAGAGATTTACTGTGCAAAATGGGATGCGTCATATACTGTACTCCTGAAGGTGTGTTCTTGGACATACCCGAAAACCACGCTCAGGAAGCGCAGGATATGCTAGACTCCCCAACAAGATTAATGTCACACACTGTTGTTGTAAATAGGTGTCCGTCCAAGGTAGAGGAAATGATTTCCCAGATACCGGAATCACTTTGGACCAAGGATGGACAAGACACTGGATTTATGGCAAACGTAGCCCCAGTAGTTGTGCAAGTAAAAGATGGTAGGATAGCTCCAAAAATCCCACAATATCCTCTGAAGCCAGAGGTGGAGTTAGGAGTTTTCCCTGTAATAGAGCGCTTGCTACAACAGGGCATTCTGGTAAGAACGTCCAGCACTGCCAATAGTCCCATCTTCCCTGTTAAAAAGAGTGGGGGGAGGGGTTACAGATTAGTGCAGGATCTAAGAGGGATCAACAAAATAGTTGAGAGTCAATTCCCCGTAGTGCCAAATCCAGCTGTCATCCTTATGCAAATCCCTCCCACTGCAAAATTTTTCACTGTGATTGACCTCTGCTCCGCTTCTTCTCGGTACCTCTGCACCCTGACAGTCAATACTTATTCGCATTCACATACAGAGGAGTTCAGTACACTTGGACTCGATTACCACAAGGTTTCATAGATAGTCCAAGTATTTTCTCACAGGCCCTGCATGATTGTTTACAGTCTTTCCAACCAGAGAGTGGATCAATATTGATACAGTATGTGGATGATTTACTGCTGTGCTCAGATTCACTGGAAGCGTCCCTGAGAGATACGAAACAACTCCTGTTTCATCTTTCAGACACAGGACACAAGGTTTCCAAGGACAAGTTACAATTATGCCAGACCCGTGTGAAGTATTTGGGACACTGTCTAACACAAGGACTGAGACACCTTACCGCTGATAGAATTCAAGCAATTCGTGACATGACCCTGCCACAAACCCAGCAACAGATTAGAACGTTTTTAGGAATGTGTGGGTATTGCCGTAACTGGATCCCAGGTTTTTCCATACTAGCCCTACCTTTGCAGGAGATGGTCTCCTCAAACAAACCTGATCGGATTTCGCACACAGACGAATCTGAGATGGCATTTGAGAGACTTAAACAGTGCCTAACGCAGGCACCAGCATTAGGTTTGCCTGACTATGGGAAACCCTTTGAGCTGTACGGAACAGAGAGTGCTGGGTGCGCAGCAGGTGTCTTAACCCAGAAGCATGGTGATGCCAGCAGGCCGGTAGCCTACTATAGCGCTCAGCTAGATACGGTAGCGCGATCCCTCCCCACATGCTTGCGAAGCGTTGCAGCAATAGCATTGCTAGTCACAAAAAGCGAAGATGTAGTGCTAGGACACAACCTCACAATTCATACACCACATGCAGTGTCAGCCTTACTGAATTCTGCCCAAACCAGACACGTCTCATCAGCGCGGTTTACAAGATGGGAATTGGCATTGATGGCCCCCGTAAACATCACCATAAGGAGATGCAGCGCATTAAATCCTGCAACGTATCTCCCAGGTGTACCTGGACAGGCACAAAGGGTGGAGGATGAGAGTGATGGTGAAGGAGGATTTAATACAGGGGATGACACGCATGATTGTATGGAATATTTTACCCAAAATTTCACGGCAAGGCCTGACATCAGTAACAACCCACTGGAAGATGTAGATTTTACCTTCTACACTGACTGTAGTTGTCACAGACAGACGGACTCGGGAGACTTGTGTACTGGATACGCAGTCGTAGATGACCAAGGTACCATAGAAGCAGAACCGCTAGGCCCACCACACTCAGCACAAGTTGCTGAACTGGTTGCCCTAACCAGAGCATGTGAATTGGCTAAGGGCAAATCAGCCAACATTTACACAGATTCTAGGTACGCCTTCGGAGTAGTCCATGATTTCGGGGCCCTATGGCGCCTCAGAAATTTCATGACGGCAGTTGGCACACCCGTAGCGCATGCAGCCCACATAAAAAGACTTCTGACAGCGATACAGGAACCCGACAGAGTGGCTGTTATCAAGTGTAAAGCTCACACATATAGCCAAGACCCGGTATCACTTGGTAACAGCCGAGCAGACGAAGCTGCTAAATCAGCAGCCGGTAACCCCATACAAACAGATAGTACATGACTGATGGTATTTAATACTGTAAACACACAGAAATTGTGAGAAATGCAAAATTTGTGTTCCCCACAGGAAAAGGCAGTCTGGAGGTCAAAAGGATATGGCCAGGAGTCCTCAGGACTCTGGACAGATGGACATGGTAAGCCAGTGGCACCCAGAGCATACCTTCCAAGTCTAGCGGAAGCAGCACACGGGCTGACTCATCTAGGCAAAGAAGGAATGTGTAAGCTAGTAAGAGCTTATTGGTGCGCCCCAGGATTTTCCTCCCATGCGGGTAAAAGAGCAATGACATGTCTCACCTGCTTGAGGAAGAATATCGGAAAGGCAATACCGACAGAGCCATCCCATATCCCTCCGACAGATGGCCCTTTCCAGGTAATACAGATTGATTTCATACAATTACCACCTTGTAGAAATTTAAGGTATGTTTTGGTCTGTATTGATGTATTCTCAAATTGGGTCGAAGCATTTCCCGCGGCCACAAATACCGCTGTGTTTACTGCAAAGAAAATTGCGCAGGAATTTGTGTGTAGGTACGGTATCCCTAGAATAATTGAAAGTGATAGGGGTACCCATTTCACAGGTGAAGTCTTTCAAACAATGTGTAAGTTGATGGGAATTAATAGTAAGCTGCACACTCCGTACCGCCCCCAGGCGAGTGCGAAGGTGGAAAGAGTTAACAGCACTATTAAAAATAAATTGAGCAAGGTAATGACTGAAACAGGACTGTTATGGCCTGAAGCTTTGCCAATCGTATTATACAGCATCAGAACCACCCCCAGGTCCCCTCTTAATCTGTCTCCTTTTGAAATTCTGTTTGGTCGACAACCCCATGTTATGATTAACCCCCAGGATGATTTGAAATGTAACAATGAAGTAACTGTAAAGTACTTGGTTAAGATGAGTAAGCAATTGAGGAATCAGAATGATAATCTAAAGTTGGTGATTCCTGATTTGCCAGACAGTAATTGTCATGACATTGAACCTGGGGATTATGTAATGATACAGAATTTTCTACGCTCAGGTTGCCTTATTGACAGATGGGAAGGACCATATCAAGTCTTATTGATCAGCACAACTGCTTTGAAGGTTGCAGAGAGAGAGACTTGGGTTCATTCGTCTCATTGTAAAAAGGTCACTGACCCAGAGAGGTCCCGTGATAAAGAACAGACGGTAGAGGTTGTATCACTAGAGTGTCTGTTCAGGGAGGATTGAGACGACACCTGAGCGCTGAGAATAACAAGACCGGAAGCTTGTCGAGCCAGATTTCTTTTTCCCATTTGTTATTTTCTCCAGTTCCCACCTCCCTCCTATTTCCTTTCCCCCTTCTTATTTTTCTCCTTTTACTCCTCTAAGATGGACTTGCCCCAAGAGACTGTGATCCGGATTTTCCTGTTGACCATGATGTTGACCAGAGCAGTCTGTTTCGGTGAGAGTACCATGGAGGTCGAGAAAGGATCGGGAATGGGTTCTGATGACCAGGATGCAGGCGTAGATTTTCAAGAACAACATAATCACCGAGTAAAGGCGAGTATCAGAAAAAGATCTGGTAGCATTGACAATAGAAGGAATTGTGAAGGTTTGTTAGCTGAAGAGAACTGCATCTGTAGGCATTGTGACAATATAGTTGAGGATGGGTGCATAAAGAAATGTCAGTCCCGTTTTAATGTCCACATGGACCGGCATCCATTGAGTGACTATCACTCCTTAGTGGGTAAAGTGTTAAATCAGACAGACTGTTGGGTATGCTCTCAAGTACCTCAAGGCCATAGCAAATCAGGACTAGTACCATTCCCTTTAACTGTAGGAGAGGTACTTGAGCTAAGTGGTGGGAGGCCGGTGGACAAGAGGTTTAATATCTCTAGTCCTCCTAGTTTGAAGCTCCACCAATATCATGTGGATAGGTCCTTAGTATGCTTTAACATTTCCAATCCCCGAAAGCCGGGAAATTGGGAAGTGTCATGGAGTAATAAAACCATGACCTTTTCATACAGACCTGACAGAATGCCCATAGACACAGAACTTATACGCCAGATAGCCGACCATAGGAAATTTTTCCGGTATAGGTACACCTTAGGAAGTAGGACCATGCGAGTTGGAGAAGTATCACCAGGATACTGTGCACAGATCGTACAAACTGATACGTGTACTAAACAGATGGGAGAATTAGGGTTAGGAGATTTCACATGGAAAATTTGTAACATGATAATGTCATACTCCGTCCCATATGTTCTCCCCGATGATGCATATTTCATATGCGGGAGGAAGGCGTATAAGTGGCTTGCCCCAAACTCAGAGGGATTGTGCTATATTGGAAAAGTACTGCCTGAAGTAATGACTGTAACCCATAACAAAATGAAATATATTCACCGCAGTGCCCAAGCTCCTTATACTCACACTCATTACGAGCACGTCGTTAAACGGCACCTGATAGAGAGGACAGAGCATTCAGCCTCTGATCTGATCCATGAATCCACCGGGATTCAATTCCTACTCGCGTTAGATATCACTCGTACCGCCAGAGGAGTGATAAATTACAAATATATATCTGCGCTTGCAAATTTATTAGACAATATCACCGAAATGTATGACGACACATTCAGGTACACTGGGAAAGAGTTACAAGCCTACAAAACAGAACTGGTTCAGCATAGGATGATTCTCAATTACCTCACAGCTGTGACAGGCGGGTATTGTGTTACCCTAGCAACTCAATATGGAATAAAGTGCTGCACGTACATTACAAACAGCACGGAGGACCCAGCCGAGGTCATAGACCAAAAGATGGATGACATTTTACAATTAAAGTGGGAGTTTCGAAGGAAACACAATCTCACACTCGCTGCTGTGGGTAATGAGCTGACCAGTTGGGTGTCATGGTTGAACCCACGAAATTGGTTCTCGGGCTTAGGAGAATGGGCCCAAGGTATTATTATGGATGTAGGGAAATTTCTTTTGTGTATTCTGGGAGTCGTCATATTGGTTGGCCTGATATTTAGATGCGTTCGGGTTTTAACGAGGTGTAAAGGTAGTACCCGGGTGATGAGTCTGAGGAGCGAGGACACTGTACTAACAACAACTAATTTGATGTATGACCCAACGATAGAGACAATGTTGTGATGACAATGTGATTCCACGGTTCGTTTCTTTCACCCGTTTCTCCTTTGTTTTCCTCCAAGGTACAAAGACATCCACCTGGAAGAAGAATTTGACAACCTCTTTTATACAGACCATTGATGAACTATGCTACAAGCCCCATTTTCCCTAGTGACTTTAAATTTTACGATAGCCCAAATATTTTATTGACTAACTTTCTGGACAATGGAAAAACTTTTGCCGTCATTTATAGCAAAAGCATCAGGAGACTACAGTCAACATGTACATCGAGACAAGATACAAGACAAGAGCTCAATCGGCAAATGTATATTAAACTCACATAGTTTATGACTGCATTTACCATAATTGCTTCTTATCTTCATTTCTACAACCTTCAGGTAATGACACACATAGTCAATAGGGAATATAGGCACAGATATCAGCACTCACATATCCCCCCATTCATGTATTATCAACTAAAATGTGCTCCCCCATTTTGTTACAACTAAAAGCCGAAAAGAGCTCGGTAAAGTTTGACAGCCCATCCACAGACCCTTGATACGGGATAAGAAGGAATTCAAATGTATACTTCGCAATACCTCGAAGCTTGATTTAAAACACGTACGGCACGATGATACATGACCCCTCAAACATGGATTCATACACACATGCTTCTACTATCTCACTAGGTCATACCTTTTTCCCACCTGCTCCTCTCCTCCCTTTACCCAATCATAAAATGGTATTTACATTATGACATATATTTTTCTTTTTTGAACTGTTTTAGGAAGTGGCAGTTATTGATGACTGCCAAAGGGTGGACTGTCAAAGTCGGAAAAATATCATGCTACACGTTGCCATATATCCACCCCATGCGCGTGCCTGCTGCACGTGCACATTCTCTCCCGTGCGTACGGATACTCGCAGCTGCGTGATGGCGCCTCCTCGGCCATGCGCTCGAGCGCGTGGTATGTGCATTTACGGTAGAGTTCGTGTGCGTCTAGCGGGCGACTCAATCGTTAAATAATAAAACCAAATAGTATGTTTTATAGACAATGTTCCCCTTAATAATGACTGTAAGTTTGTTTAATGTAACTGGTCGCTGGACAGAGAAATTCCTCTTTGCATGACATGAAGGGTCAGACAGGGTTTGAGCAGTGGTGTTTGGTACCTAACTAAAGAACATTTTATTAGAAACAATCCGGTGCTGGTTAGGTAAAGATTAATCGCTCCTGCGTATAGTTATGGCCATTAGTATTTTCTGGACATTTACTATATTTGCGATTCATTACCCATGCGGCGGGAATCTTCAGATTCCCTCCCACCTGAGCAGTTTGATATAGTCACAGCCCACCTGTTCAAACTAACCTATGACCTTTTGTTATGATGCGAGGAGACATTCCTGTGTCCAATGAACAATGAGATTATAGGTCCCTTTGTAGTGTACTGAACGCAGTGTATATAAGATCAGCCAGCCTGGGCAGCTCTCGCACTCTCCACAAACGGTTTTCATCTTGACTAACTTGGAGCTGGTACCAGAAGCTGCGCCGCGATCGTTCCCAGTGTGTGTAAGTTATTCTCTGTAACCAACTTGTTCTCTGTTTGTATTGGCCATACTCTCTCTCTCTCTCTGTTATAGTATAGGATTGTGACGCTATTGTATATTTCTGTCTAGATATTCTGTTAGAATGATATGTTAGCTTGTAGTGTATGACTTGTAAACTGTTTCCCCTTTTCGATATAACTAAAAGCTTGTTAGTAAAGGTGTTGGAACCTTAGCAAGGTATCGTGTGTTTATTATATTGCAGAGGGTAATAGGAGCGTCTCAAACGCTCAAGCAGCTTTAGCATTAACAAGGTTAAGCAGCGTTTTATCGCTACAGTATTTCAGTACAAGGTTTACAGTATAAGAGTATCCTTTCTGTGTGTTACATTCAAGGTTTACTGATTGTCATCCCGTGAGCGTCTGCGCCGCTCGTGTTCTCCTCGTGGACTCGAGCGTCCGCTACGCTGGTAGCGTAGCATTACGGTAGTCGGCCGCCTATAGCGTGCTCGACACCACGCATTAAGCTGTGAGCGAGCATGTCACATGTGCGTCTCGATCACGGCCTAGCGTATGCTACGCTAAGTGCGTACCCTTACGGTACCCCACACGCCAATTGCGTACTGAGTCTCTTACCCATTTATAGTGAATGTTATAAGATAAATAGTTAGCTTTATCAATCCAGTTCTTACTGTGCAGTGTTATATCTATTGACTACATAGCTATATATATAAGCTAGTCCAGTGCAGTATTATTGTTAGTAATAACCTCTGCATTGTACAAACTGTGACCTTCTGTGTGTGCATTAGCTAGCTGAGTGGTGTCCATTTCGTGTCTTTCACTCAACTTGCTATCCCTATATTCTATAACCTGAGGAGGCTTGGTGCGTCAGGTTTTATATTTATATAGGATTTTCAAAAAGATATACTTTAATACGTATTTTTCTCTGTGATTTTAGTCACCATATCTCTCCTTTATCTCTGCTAGTGCTGACTACACTGCGCAAGAGTTTGGGTAACAGGTATTGCGCTGCTGCCAATTGTACTGTGTTACCTGATACTGCAAGTTATATCATGTCTGCTTCTGAAGGTAACGGTTCTGGGGCTGAACACACTGCCGGTGTTGCTGAAGCCACAGATCCCTATGAGGATAATATAGCAGCTGTGGGCTCTGGTTCTGGGGGCTCCTTGCCCCCCCCAGTGGGACTGTAGCAACAGAGGTACATAATGACCCACCGTGGGCCGCTTTTTCCACGATTCTACATATGCTAGTTAATAAACTAACACCCCCTATGGGACCCCCTATGCCGGTACAACCGTATGTGGTCCCTGCAGCTAACCCGCCGTGGGCGGATGATTTATCTGCTCAATTGAAGAAGTTGAACCAGTCCCTGACTACTAAAAAGTTTGACCCTCGCTCGCCCAAGCTCAAGGGGTCCTCTAAGCGAGCTCTTATCTCCTCACAATCCACTACTGTCACTCACACCTCGTCTGATGAAGACGGCACTTACACTGACCCCACAGATTCTGACACAGATACTGCTGATGGGGAGGGTAGTTCACATGTGGATGTTCCTGATCTTTTGGAGGCTATTAAGTTGATTTTGCAGATTACGGATGATCCCGAGCCATCCGTCCCTCCTAAGAAACCAGATAGGTTCAAGCGTCAGAAGGTGGTTAAACAAGTTTTACCTCACTCTGACCACCTAGTGGATATACGTCAGGAACCCTGGGAAAACCCGGGTACGAATTTGTGCCTCAAAAAAAGATGCTGGCTCGCTATCCCCTTGCGCCAGATCTGTCTGAAAATTGGGAAACGCCTCCTCTAGTAGACTCACATGTGGCTAGGATGGTGGTTTCCTCAGCTCTACCTGTCTCTACAGTCACGTCTCTAAAAGAGCCTACAGATAAACGTGTGGAGGGTTGTCTAAAAGCGATTTACACCCTCACGGGTGCTGCACAAAGGCCCACTATCGCAGCTACATGGGCTGCAGAGGCTATTGAAGCACGGGCCTTGGAGTTAGAAGCTGAAATCTCTTCTGACCATGCTAGACAATGCTTGTCATATATTGTCACAGTTTCTCGCTATATTAAAGAGGCAGCTTCTGATGCCGGTATCCTAGCAACCAAGGCCTCTACTACGTCAGTCCTGGCTTGCCGGATATTGTGGCTGAGATCCTGGTCTGTGGATCTGGACTCTAGAAAAACCCTGGAGGTACTCCCTTTCAAGGGAGATATTCTGTTTGGGGAGGACTTAAATAAGATAGTGGCTGACTTGGCTACTGCCAAAACTGCCTGTCTGCCAAGTACCACTCCTTCTGTGTCGAAGGCTAAAGGTACTTCCTTTCGCCCCTTTCGTCCTTCATGTAAAGCAAAAGGTCAGGCGTACAACAAGCAGACACGAACTTCCAAACCTGGTAAGCCAAAGCCCAAAAGAGCCTGGGTGGCCCGTCAGCCAGCTTCCAAGACCGATAAGCCTGCCGCATGACGGGGCGGGCCTCCCCCTGGGGGATCCCAGGGTGGGGGGCTGGCTTCTATGGTATACCCAGGAATGGTTGAAGACTACTTCAGATGCCTGGGTATGGGAAGTCGTCACTCGAGGTTACGCCATAGCCTTCAAAAACCGACCCCCTCATCAATTTTGCCGGACAGACCAGACTAAGGTAAACACTCTACATTCGGTGGTACAGACCCTCCCGGATACAGGAGTCGTAGTACAGGTGCCTCTTGCGCAGAGGGGCCGGGGGTACTATTCTCCGCTGTTTCTAGTCCCGAAACCGAATGGGTCCTCCCGGCCCATTCTCAACCTCAAGGCATTGAACAGGTTTGTGAAGGTTTCCAAGTTCCGTATGGAAACCCTTCACTCTATAGTTCTGGCCTTGGAACCTGGGGACTACATGGTCTCCCTGGATATACAGGATGCTTACCTGCATATTCCTATAGTAGCGTCAAATCAGCAGTACCTGAGGTTTGTAATTGGCAACCTCCATTACCAGTTTCGGGCGTTACCTTTTGGTTTAACTACGGCTCCACGAATCTTCACCAAAGTCATGGCGGTGATGACGGTGGTACTCCGCCGTCAAGGGGTCAGGATACTGCCGTATCTGGACGACTTGTTAATCCTGGCAAATTCCCCAGAACTTCTCCTACGTCATCTGGATATGACGGTCCAGTTTCTACAAGCCCACGGGTGGCTCATCAACTGGAAATCCTCCCTGGTCCCTGCTCAGAGCATGGTGCACCTGGGAGCGCTATTGAACACTCACAACCAGGGGTTGTTCTTGTCTCAGGAGAAAGTCCTGAAGCTTCAGTACAGGATTCGTTGCGTCCTTTCTTGTCCGTAAGTGTCGATACATTCGGCGATGCAGGTGCTGGGCCTCAAGATCTCAGCATTCGACATGGTGGAGTATGCTCAATTCCATTCTCGCCCCCTCCAGAGGCGAATTCTAGCCAAGTGGGACGGCCTGCCTCACCGGATCAGGTCTCACATGATGTCATTGACTCCAGAGGTTCGTCTGTCGCTGCTCTGGTGGCTCCAGGACCAACAATTGTGCAGGGGCCGTCCCGTCTCGATATCCAACTGGGTCCTGTTGACGACAATGTTAGGGTCTCCTGCTCTGTGCTGCCACGTCGTCATGGCAACCGGGAGACAAGTGCTAGCGGAGTAACCTGAGCGTAGCTGATACTCCGGTTCAGGTCTTTTGCTGTGCAGTGGTTACAGGCTCTGTGCACGGCAGGGGATCCGGTGCTGATTTTTGTGCTCACAGTCTGTGAGGTCTGAGTGGGGCGTGGACAGCACCTGCTATATAAACCCTCTTCTCAGGTTAGGCAGATGCTGCTGAATCTTTGTTGGTTAGTCAGTTCCTGAAAGCTAGCTAGTACTGTGTAAACTTTGTATTTGTTTGTTGCTTACTGCAAATAGGCCTTGGGATTTGGTATTACACTCTGCCAATCCAGACCTAGCAGTAAGACTGGAGTCAGTCATTTAACCTGCTGGGGTTCTTTTGCTACTCTGTGAACCTAGCAAGTTTGCGGCTGTATTCTCAGACTTGCCTGCCAAAATCCTTTCTCACTGTGCAAGGTGTTCAGGTGTCAGTTTAGTGGCAGTAAGCTGAACCAGTGCACTGCAAGTGAGGACTAGGATTGTGGAGACTCTCCTTGTGTCTATTATTCCATCTCTGACCAAGGAGTTTACTGCCACACCCGTTGGTAACCCTTTAGGGTTTTGCTGTTGCCCTTAGCAACAGCATTTCGGGTTCTCTACGTATTAAATCACTACATCTTGCTTCTTTCCATCTGAGCATTCCTAATATTAGGGAGACACCCAGTTTCTTAGCCTTTGGGCTTCTCTGTTCACTTTGTGTTTATTTTGTTACCCTATCACCTTCTGTGTATGTAATGTCATATTCCCCAGTCTGTCTGTGAGTTCATTTGTTTTGCATCCCTCACCGTTCAGACACCAGTACATTCCTGCTGGCACTGGTGTGCATAACATGTTCAGCAGCCTAATACTCCTGTTGAAATTTTGTGGGAATATGGAGCATACCCCTCAAAATACTTTGCAACAGGTGGTCGATCAGGTGCAGGTCCTGACTCGACAATTTAATGATTTGTCCATTAAAATGCACACCTCGCAGGCCGCTGGCGGAGCTCCCGCAGCAGCAGTACCTTCAGAGGTTAAGGAGCCGAAAGTAAATCTCCCAGATCGTTTTTCTGGAGATCGCTCGCAGTTCTTTTGTTTCAAGGAGAGCTGCAAGCTATATTTCCAGCTTAGGCCTCAGTCTTCTGGGTCGGAGATTCAGCGGGTGGGCATAGTGATTTCCCTGCTACAAGGAGACCCACAGGTCTGGGCATATGGGTTGCAGCCTGACTGTCCGTCGCTTAAAAGTGTTGATGCTTTTTTTACGGCACTGGGCATGTTGTATGATGACCCTGACAAGACGGCCTCAGCCGAGGCTCAGATTTCGATCCTTAAGCAAGGGCGAAGGCCAGTTGAGGTTTATTGTATGGAGTTTCTGAGGTTGGCCCATGATACCCAGTGGAATGACCCAGCCCTGAGACACCAGTACCGAAGAGGTCTTTCTAACCAGTTAAAAGACCAACTGGTACAATATCCCTTGCCTGATAGCTTGGATCAGCTCATGCAGTTATCCATTCGGGTGGATAGACGGCTGAGAGAGCGCAGGCTTGAAAGGGAGACCGAGGTTTCCTTCTTTCCCAAGGGAACCTCAGACTCTGAGGAATTTTCTGAGGAGCCTATGCAGATTGGGGCTACCCGCCCCTCCTCGCGTGAGAAGACGCGGAGGAGACAGCAGGGGTTATGTTTGTACTGTGGGAATAAAGGTCATGTGGTAGTATCATGCCCAGAAAAGCCGGAAAACTTCAGGGCCTGAAGGTGATGGGAAATATCCTGTCAGGCCAGAAGTCAGAATTTCCCAAGAAGACTTTTATCATTCCGGTGACCTTGAAGATCCTCGGTCAAACTGTCAAGACTGAGGACTTTGTGGACAGTGGGGCCGACGGGGTTTTTATGGACCGCCAATTCGCCCTGAAAAACTCTGTTCCCTTAGTACCCTTGGCATCGGAAATTGAGATTTGTGGGTTAAACGGGGAACCATTATCCCAGGGTAAAATTACCTCTTGCACTAGCCAGATTTCTTTGTCTATTGGAGCCACACACTCTGAAAAATTGTCCTTTTATGTGACTGTCTGTACTTTTGCCCCATTGGTGTTGGGGTTACCACAAACAATTGGTTAAGGGCCCACAATCCTCAATTTGACTGGGTCTCTGGGGAGATTCTTAGTTGGGGTACTGATTGTTTCAGGAGTTGCTTGAGCCTTCCAGTCAGGCTTTCGCAGCTAAGTTTGCCAGGATGTTATGCAGATTTTGCGGACGTGTTCTCCAAAAGAGTTGCAGAGGTACTACCTCCCCATCGCCCCTATGACTGTGCCATTGATTTGTTGCCGAATGTTAAGCTTCCCAAGAGCAGGTTGTACTCCCTGTCACGTCCTGAGACTCAGTGTCAGGTCTGGTCTTGTCTGTGTCCCCAGAGGGGGCGCTAGTGGGTCAGTGGAGGTAGAAGGGAGAAAACTAGGAGGCTGGATGATGTTTCTGCGCATGACGCAATGATATTTATTGGCAGATGATATGATACAGCAAGTTCACAAAACGGCAGTAAATAATAACAGGGAGAAAGTGCAATGTCAATGATACAGCGTGGGAGCTGAAAGTCTATGGTAACTGAAGCATGGTAAATGGATGAATGATAACTGAAGAAATGATAACCGGTAGTGATGATAACAGAAGAACAGATGCTTGTGAAAATGGTTCTGGTTTGGAAACCAGTGCAGATATTTAAAACAGGAACTTAGGCAGTAAGATGTGAAATGGCAAACCTGGTAGCAGGGGCAGGAGTCTGACTTCACAGTGCAGGTATTGAAGCACTGGAAGCAGCAAGCTGTATCACAGGTGTTGGAATGAGACACACCTGGAGTCAGTCTCAACTGCAGGCTGAAGCACACAGGATGGTGATGAGTGTGAAGCCTGTTTGCAGGTATTGCTGGGCCTTGAAGTTCCACAGAGCTTGTGCAGATAACCAGAAGTACAAGTCTTTAGCCAGAGAGCCAGGAACACAGGAGTAACGGAACAGATCCTTACACATGGGTCGCAGGAGTGACACAAAGTCCAGGATGCCTGCAGACTGATCCTGCAGTCTCTTATGTACCCCATGGTGCACAGGGATTGGGTGAGTGAAGGAAAGTGGGTGCGGCCAAGCACCGGATTGGCCGCAGTATACTGGCTGTTTGCAGACTGTCATGGCGGCGCCCACGCCGCGGCCTAGCGGGAACGCGGCGCGCTACACGCCCGCTGTCACAGGAGCGCTCCCAGGCCCGCGATGGCGTCCCACGGCAGAGACACAGATGACAGGTGACCGCAGGGAGCCAGGACGGAGTCCGCAGCGGCGGACGGATGTCAGCTTGGTGAGTCGATTCCTGACAGTACCCCCTCCTTTAGGGGTGGACACCGAACACCCACGTGGCTTGGAAGGATGAGTGCTGTGGAAGACACGGACCAACCTTGGAGCATGGACATCAGATGAGTTTACCCAACTCCTCTCCTCTGGGCCATAACCGGACCAATCGACCAGGTACTGGAGACGTCCATACCGGCAACGGGAGTCCAGGATTTTGCCGATCTCGAATTCCACGCCCCGCTGAGTTCGAATTTTGGGGCCAACTGGAAGAGAACTCTGAAAACGGTTCAGGACTAGAGGTCTAAGGAGAGAAATATGAAAAGCGTTAGGTATACGAAGAGAAGGTGGTAACTTCAGTTTGTAGGCCACAGGGTTGATGACTCTTTCAACAGGGAAGGGCCCAATGAAACGGGGTGCAAACTTCATGGACGGAACCCTAAGACGGAGGTTACGGGTTGATAGCCAAACCTTGTCCCCAGGTTTCAGGTGAGGAACCGCACGTCTCTTACGGTCGGCAAAGTATTTGTACCGGCTGGAGGCCTTTTTGAGAGACACGTGAATTTTCCTCCAAATAGATGAGAACTGAGACAGAGCAGTAGTGGCAGCAGGAACATCCATAGGAGGGAGTTCTTGGAAGTCAGGAACACGGGGATGTTGCCCATATACTGCAAAGAATGGTGTTGTTTCAGTAGCAGTATGGTATCGGAAGTTGTGGGCAAACTCGGCCCATGGGAGCAGATCGAACCAGTCATCCTGGGAAGATGAAACATATAATCTTAAAAACGTCTCTAGTTCTTGATTAACTCTCTCTGTCTGCCCATTCGTCTGAGGATGGTATGATGACGAAAACTTCAGTTTGACCTGCATGGCAGCACAGAGGGCCCTCCAAAACCTCGCTACAAACTGTACCCCCCGATCAGATATTATTTCTGAGGGTAGACCATGTAAGCGGAAAATCTCCCGTAGGAAGATTTGGGCAAGTTTCGGGGCAGACGGGAGACCCTGGAGAGGGACAAAATGAGCCATCTTGGTAAATCTGTCCACTACAACCCAGATGGTATTATATCCTTGGGAAGGAGGAAGGTCGGTGATAAAATCCATGGACAGGTGTGACCAGGGACGACTAGGGACAGACAATGGTTGTAACTGACCTGCTGGAGACTGACGAGGAGTCTTGTGCTGCACACACTTAGGACAGGATGCCACGAAATCCTTGATGTCCATCTTCATCTTTGGCCACCAGTATGTCGCAGAAAGGAACTTGAAGGTCTTCAGGACACCAGGATGACCGGTGAACTTGGATTGATGAGCCCAAGATAGCAACTTGGGACGGAGTTCTGGGGAAACAAAAGTCTTACCAGGAGGAGGAGCTGGAGAAACTTGGGATGCAGCGAAAACCACTGGACTCAGGATGGAATGTGGCACTGAGTCAGGCGTTCCCTCTTCAGATTCCATGGATCGGGATAAAGCGTCGGCTTTCACATTCTGCGAACCTGGGCGGAAATGAAGCTTGAAATTAAAACGTGAGAAAAACATAGCCCACCTGGACTGGCGAGGGTTAAGGCACTGAGCTGCCTTTAAATATAGCAGGTTTTTATGATCCGTGTAGATGTTAAACGGATGTTTGGCCCCTTCTAGGAGATATCTCCATTCCTCGAGAGCCAGCTTGATCGCCAGTAGTTCTTGATCCCCCACGGAGTAGTTAGCTTCTGCAGGAAGAAACTTGCGAGAATAAAATCCACAAGGGTGGACTTTCCCATCGGGTCCCTTCTGGGAGAGGACAGCTCCAACCCCAACTGTAGAGGCATCTACCTCCAACTCGAACGGTCTGTTGACATCTGGCTGAGACAGAACTGGAGCAGACATAAAGGCCAGCTTGATCTTCTGGAAGGCTGCCAAAGCTTCTTCTGACCAGTTGGAATGGTTTGCCCCTTTCCGAGTCAGGTTGGTAATAGGAGCGATGAGAGTGGAGAATCCCCGAATAAATTTTCTATAGTAGTTGGCGAAACCCAGGAACCGCTGGATAGACTTGAGAGAATTTGGAATGGACCAATTGGCAATAGCTTCCAATTTTGTCGGGTCCATCTGAAGATCCGATCCGGAAATTATATAACCCAGGAAGGGTATAGAGGGAACTTCAAAGGTGCATTTAGATAGTTTCCCGTAGAGCCGGTTCTCACGAAGACGTCGGAGAACTTCACGGACTTGTAGACGATGAGATGGAAGGTCTTGGGAGAAGATGAGGATATCATCCAAGTAAACAACGAGGTACTTATACAGGACATCACGAAAAATTTCGTTCACAAAGTGTTGGAACACTGCTGGAGCATTACTCAATCCAAATGGCATTACTAGGTATTCGTAATGGCCATCTCGAGTGTTAAAAGCTGTTTTCCACTCGTCACCACTCCGGATTCTGATGAGATTGTAGGCACCGCGGAGATCTAACTTGGTGAAGATGCGGGCTCCTTTGACTCTGTCAAATAATTCGGTAATGAGTGGTAATGGATAAATATTTTTGATGGTAATGTCATTGAGACCCCGGTAGTCAATGCATGGACGCAGTCCTCCATCCTTCTTTTTAACAAAGAAGAAACCTGCGCCAGCGGGTGATGATGACGGACGGATGAATCCCTTCTGAAGATTCTCTCTGATGTAAACGCTCATCGCCTCAGTTTCAGGAACAGACAACGGGTAAGTGCGCCCCCTAGGTGGCTTCTTGCCAGGAAGGAGATCGATGGGACAATCCCATTCCCTATGGGGCGGCAGGACATCAGCGGCCTTTTCACAGAAGACGTCTGAGAAATCTTGATAGGCTGCTGGGAGACTTGACTGTGTCTTAACTTCGGTAGACTTTATGGGACACACTTGGGCTAAGCAGGACTGATGACAATGTGAACCCCATGAGGTAAGCTGCAACGTTGACCAGTTAAACTGTGGATTATGTAGCTGGAGCCAGGGCATGCCCAAGACGATCTCCTGGGTGGCTTGAGGGATGACCAAGAACTTAATCAGTTCAGAGTGTAGGAATCCAACTCCCAAGACCACTGGGGCAGTTTGATGGGAAATATTCCCCTTGGAGATTCGACTTCCATCCACAGCGGTAATATAAACTGGACAGGAAAGTTCACAAGTAGATAAGCAGAATTTATTTACCGCAGCTTGGGTGATGAAATTTCCTGCAGCTCCACAGTCCACTAATGCTGATGCGGACTGGAGCCCAACTGAAGTCTCTAACGTCACTGGAAGGATAAGGTCTGGATTAGAAGGAGTTTGACAAAAAGATCCCAACTTGACTCCTCCTTTGCAAGTCAGGATCTGGCGTTTCCCGAACGCACTGTGCAGGAGTTAATCTGGTGGCCCGCAGCCGCACAGTACAGACAGAGTCTCTCACGTATTCTTCTTGCCCGCTCTTCAGGAGTTAGGCGGGACCTATTTATCTGCATAGGCTCGTCAGAAGAGGGAGACTGGAACTGTACAGAAGGTATTATCCTTGATCTGCGTGGCTCACTCCGAGCGCGTTCATTATTGCGTTCGCGGATGCGAGAGTCCAACTTAATGCACAAGGAGATCAGGTCAGATAATTGAACAGGAAGGTCGCGGGTCGCCAGTTCATCCTTGATCCGGTCAGAAAGTCCATGCCAGAAGGCTGCTACCAGGGCCTGATTATTCCACTGAACCTCAGCGGCCAACGTCTGGAACAGAATAACATATTGTCCCATACTACGGGTACCTTGGCAGAGTTGAATCAGGTCAGCGGAAGCTGATGTTGCACGACCAGGCTCGTCAAAGATCCGTCTGAAAGTTGACACGAAGTCTGTGTAGTTGTTAATCAGAGGGTCAGCACGTTCCCACAGAGGGGACACCCAGCTCAGAGCAGATCCAGAAAGTAAGGAGATGATGTAGGCAACCTTGGATCTTGGCGTGGGGAAATTATGTGGCAACAACTCAAACTGGATTTCACATTGGTTGAGAAACCCGCGACATAACTTTGGACTGCCATCATACTTGCTCGGCACGGGCAAGTGCAGACGTGACACTGGAGCTGATGCAGTCGGCATAGAGGAATTCACAGCACTGGCAGGTGCTGGAGTAACAGAAACAATAGGAGTGAGTACACTAGGCAGGGATTGCTGTAGTGTATCTATCCGGGAGGACATCCCTTGCAGAAATTGAAACATCTGCTGCTGCGCAGCCTCTTGACCATCCAGACGGGAGACCAGGTTTTGCAAGGCCTCTGACCCCACACTCCGTCCACCATCTGAGTCCATCGATCCTGGACTTACTGTCAGGTCTGGTCTTGTCTGTGTCCCCAGAGGGGGCGCTAGTGGGTCAGTGGAGGTAGAAGGGAGAAAACTAGGAGGCTGGATGATGTTTCTGCGCATGACGCAATGATATTTATTGGCAGATGATATGATACAGCAAGTTCACAAAACGGCAGTAAATAATAACAGGGAGAAAGTGCAATGTCAATGATACAGCGTGGGAGCTGAAAGTCTATGGTAACTGAAGCATGGTAAATGGATGAATGATAACTGAAGAAATGATAACCGGTAGTGATGATAACAGAAGAACAGATGCTTGTGAAAATGGTTCTGGTTTGGAAACCAGTGCAGATATTTAAAACAGGAACTTAGGCAGTAAGATGTGAAATGGCAAACCTGGTAGCAGGGGCAGGAGTCTGACTTCACAGTGCAGGTATTGAAGCACTGGCAGCAGCAAGCTGTATCACAGGTGTTGGAATGAGACACACCTGGAGTCAGTCTCAACTGCAGGCTGAAGCACACAGGATGGTGATGAGTGTGAAGCCTGTTTGCAGGTATTGCTGGGCCTTGAAGTTCCACAGAGCTTGTGCAGATAACCAGAAGTACAAGTCTTTAGCCAGAGAGCCAGGAACACAGGAGTAACGGAACAGATCCTTACACATGGGTCGCAGGAGTGACACAAAGTCCAGGATGCCTGCAGACTGATCCTGCAGTCTCTTATGTACCCCATGGTGCACAGGGATTGGGTGAGTGAAGGAAAGTGGGTGCGGCCAAGCACCGGATTGGCCGCAGTATACTGGCTGTTTGCAGACTGTCATGGCGGCGCCCACGCCGCGGCCTAGCGGGAACGCGGCGCGCTACACGCCCGCTGTCACAGGAGCGCTCCCAGGCCCGCGATGGCGTCCCACGGCAGAGACACAGATGACAGGTGACCGCAGGGAGCCAGGACGGAGTCCGCAGCGGCGGACGGATGTCAGCTTGGTGAGTCGATTCCTGACACTCAGGCTATGGCAGAGTACATTCAGGAGAACTTGGCTAAGGGATTTATCAGACCTTCATAGTCTCCAGTTGGGTCGGGGTTCTTCTTCGTGGGTAAAAAGGACGGTTCGTTGCGACCCTTCATCGACTTCAGGGAATTGAACCGCATCACGATTAAAAACTCATACCCACTGCCTCTCATTTCGGTCTTGTTTGACCAGCTTCGTACTGCCACCATTTTTTCTAAGATTGACCTACGCGGTGCGTACAATCTAATCCGAATAAGAGAGGGGGATGAATGGAAGACTGCCTTTAATACCCACTCAGGGCATTATGAATATTTGGTGATGCCTTTTGGGCTCTGTAATGCCCCGGCAGTCTTCCAGGACTTCATGAACGATGTGCTCAGGGAATATTTGGATAGATTCTTAGTTGTATACTTAGATGACATCCTAATCTTCTCCCATTCCCTGGAGGAACATCGGAAGCATGTACGCTTAGTCCTCCAGAAACTCAGAGACCACCGGCTTGGGGCGAAGCTGGAGAAGTGCGAATTTGAAGTTCAGCAAATCGCATTTCTAGGATATATTATCTCCCCAGAAGGTTTCCAAATGGAGGGTTCCAAGGTACAGGCAGTCCTGGATTGGGTGCAGCCCACTAGTTTGAAGGCGCTTCAGCGTTTTCTGGGCTTTGCGAATTTTTATAGACGATTTATCGCTGGATTTTCGTCTATAGTGGCGCCCTTGGTGGCACTCACTAAGAAAGGGGCGGATGTTGCTCACTGGTCTTGTGAGGCCAAAGCACCTTTTGCCCGTCTCAAAAGGGCATTTGTTTCGGCCAAGGTGCTGCGACACCCAGATCCAGAGCGTCCTTTTGTGGTGGAGGTGGATGCCTCTGAGATGGGTATTGGGGCAGTGCTCTCTCAGATGGGGGTGTCTGATAATCGCCTTCATCCCTGTGCTTACTTTTCCTGTAAATTTTCGCCTGCCGAGATGAATTATGATGTGGGTAACCGGGAATTGTTGGCTATTAAGGATGCACTCGAGGAGTGGAGACACTGGCTTGAGGGGGCTAAGTTTGTGGTCTCAATTCTCACCGACCATAAGAATTTGGCATATTTAGAGTCAGCGAAGCGCCTCAATGCCAGGCAGGCAGGATGGGCTTTGTTTTTTGCTCGCTTTAATTTTTTGATAACATATCGCCCTGGGTCAAAAAACATCAAGGCTGATGCGCTCTCGCAGAGTTTTGCTCCAATCCAGGAGACCACCGAGGAGCCATTGCCCATTGTGTCCCCATCATGTATTAAAGTGGGCATTACCCAGGACCTCTTGTCATTAGTCCTTAGAGCACAGGAGCAGGCTCCTCCAGACCTTCCGGTAGGTCTTTTGTTTGTGCCTCCTAGGTTAAGACAGCGAGTGTTCCTGGAATTCCATGCCAAGAAGTCGGCAGGTCACCCGGGTATTGCCAGAACTCGGGAGTTGCTATCTAGGGCGGTGTGGTGGCCCTCGGTGGCTAGGGATGTGGATCAGTGGGTTCGGGCATGTGACATCTGTGCCCGAAATAAGACTCCTAGAGGGGTTCCTGTTGGCCCATTACATCCACTCTCTATTCCATCTAAGCCATGGACCCACATTTCAATGGATTTTGTGGTGGACTTGCCCAAATCCTCGGGGATGACAGCCATCTGGGTTGTCGTTGACAGGTTTTCGAAGATGGCGCACTTCGTTCCATTAGTTGGGCTGCCATCGGCCAGACGCCTGTCTGAATTATTTATGCTGCATGTTGTGCGCCTCCACGAGTTGCCACTTGATGTGGTCTCTGACCGCGGATCCCAGTTTGTGGCCAAATTCTGGAGGGCATTTTGTTCCGATCTCCAGATTTCTGTCAGCTTGTCGTCAGGCTACCATCCGTAGTCTAATGGGCAGACTGAAAGGGTGAACCAGTCTTTGGAGCAGTTCCTCAGGTGTTATGTCTCCAAGTGTCAGACTGACTGGGTTGCTCATCTGTCCATGGCGGAGTTTGCCTATAACAACGCGGCTCACTCTGCTACAGGGATCTCTCCCTTCCTTTGTGTGTATGGGCATCATCCTAAGGCCAATTCTTTTGACCCCCTGGACTCCACGCCTGGTGGTTCCTCTGTGGTTTCGGTCCTTAGAGGTATTTGGAGGAAAGTGAAGAAAGCCCTTGTGTCTGTGTCATTAGTGACCAAAAGGGTTTTTGATAAGCGGAAAAGACCCTGCAGCTTCAAATTAGGGGACTTCGTCTGGTTGTCTACCAAGAATTTGAAGTTGAGACAGCCATCTCATAAGTTAGGCCCCCGGTTCATCGGTCCTTATAAGATCACTAGGGTTATCAATCTGGTGGTATTTCAGTTAGATCTACCCCGTTCTTTGGGTATCAATAAAACATTTCATTGTTCCCTTTTAAAACGGGCGATTAGTAATCCTTCTTCCAGTGGAAGACCTTCCCCTCTTCTGATACGTGGCCAGAGGGAGTTTGTTGTTGAAAGGATTCTTGACTCCAAGATGGTTCGGGGTCAGCTGTCATTTTTCTTGCACTGGAAGGGGTATGGCCCCGGAGGAGCGGTCGTGGGTGCGCAGTTGTGATCTTCATGCCCCCAGACTGTTACGCTCTTTCTTCTCGCAGTTCCCCGATAAACCCGGTGGTAGGGTCTCCTGCTCTGTGCTGCCACGTCGTCATGGCAACCGGGAGACAAGTGCTAGCGGAGTAACCTGAGCGTAGCTGATACTCCGGTTCAGGTCTTTTGCTGTGCAGTGGTTACAGGCTCTGTGCACGGCAGGGGATCCGGTGCTGATTTTTGTGCTCACAGTCTGTGAGGTCTGAGTGGGGCGTGGACAGCACCTGCTATATAAACCCTCTTCTCAGGTTAGGCAGATGCTGCTGAATCTTTGTTGGTTAGTCAGTTCCTGAAAGCTAGCTAGTACTGTGTAAACTTTGTATTTGTTTGTTGCTTACTGCAAATAGGCCTTGGGATTTGGTATTACACTCTGCCAATCCAGACCTAGCAGTAAGACTGGAGTCAGTCGTTTAACCTGCTGGGGTTCTTTTGCTACTCTGTGAACCTAGCAAGTTTGCGGCTGTATTCTCAGACTTGCCTGCCAAAATCCTTTCTCACTGTGCAAGGTGTTCAGGTGTCAGTTTAGTGGCAGTAAGCTGAACCAGTGCACTGCAAGTGAGGACTAGGATTGTGGAGACTCTCCTTGTGTCTATTATTCCATCTCTGACCAAGGAGTTTACTGCCACACCCGTTGGTAACCCTTTAGGGTTTTGCTGTTGCCCTTAGCAACAGCATTTCGGGTTCTCTACGTATTAAATCACTACATCTTGCTTCTTTCCATCTGAGCATTCCTAATATTAGGGAGACACCCAGTTTCTTAGCCTTTGGGCTTCTCTGTTCACTTTGTGTTTATTTTGTTACCCTATCACCTTCTGTGTATGTAATGTCATATTCCCCAGTCTGTCTGTGAGTTCATTTGTTTTGCATCCCTCACCGTTCAGACACCAGTACATTCCTGCTGGCACTGGTGTGCATAACAGACGGATGCCAGTCTAAGAGGTTGGGGCGCGGTGCTGGAGCAACACTCCCTTCAGGATCGGTGGACCAAGGAGGAGTCCCTCCTCTCAATCAACATTCTGGAATTGCGGGCGGTCTTCAAAGCATTTAGCCTGGCCCAGCATTTAATTCAGAACCGTCCTGTTCAAGTACAGTCATACAACGCCACCACAATGGCTTACATAAATCATCAAGGTGGCACTCGAAGCCGTTTGGCAATGAAGGAAGTCTCACGGATTCTACATTGGGCGGAACACCATCTACCGGCTATATCGGCAATATTCATTCCGGGAGTCTTGACTTGGGAAGCGGACTTTCTTAGTCGTCAGGACGTACATGCCGGTGAGTGGGGCCTCCATCCAGAAGTGTTTCAACTCCTAGTGGAAAAGTGGGGTCTTCCAGACGTAAATCTGATGGCATCTCGACACAATCACAAGGATCCGGTCTTCGGAGCAAGGACAAGAGATCCTCAAGCAGCATTCGTGGATGCGCTGGTGGAGCCGTGTAGGTTTCGGCTGCCGTACGCGTTCCCTCCGGTGTCACTCCTGCCCAGCGTAATTCGGAAGTTCAAGCAAGAAAAAGGAATTCTGCTTCTCATAGCTCCAGCGTGGCCCAGACGGCACTGGTTCTCAAACCTGCAAGGCCAATCGTCAGAGCGTCAAATTCTACTTCCACAATGCCCAGACCTCCTTGTTCAGGGCCCCTGTGTCTACCAGGACCTATCCCGGCTGTCTTTGACGGCGTGGCTCTTGAAGCTTCCGTCTTAAGGGCTAAAGGGTTTTCTGAGGCAGTCATTCAAACTATGTTGCGGGCACGGAAACCAGCTTCTGCTCGGATTTACTATAGGGTCTGGCATTCTTACTTTGTTTGGTGCGCATCTAACGATTATGACGCTTCCAAGTTTAGTATAGCCAAGTTGTTGGCTTTTTTTCAGCAGGGCCTGGACTTAGGCCTGCGTCTGGCCTCCCTCAAGGTTCAAATATCTGCCTTGTCGGTGTGGTTTCAGAGAAAAATTGCGACCTTACCTGATGTGCATACCTTTACTCAGGGTGTGTTGCGTATCCAACCTCCCTATGTCCCGCCTGTGGCTCCTTGGGACTTGTTGGTGGTTTTGGAGGCATTACAAGAGCCTCCGTTTGAACCTCTTGGTTCAGCTGATCTTAAGTGGCTTTCCCTTAAGGTGGTGTTTCTGCTGGCTATTGTCTCAGCTAGAAGAGTGTCGGATTTGGGTGCCTTGTCCTGTAGTTCCCCATATCTGATATTTCACAGTGACCGGGCGGTTCCTAGGACTCGTCCTGGATACTCACCTAAGGTGGTTTCTTCGTTCCACCTTAACCAGGAGATTGTAGTTCCGGCACTTGTTTCTCCTGATGTGTCTTCCAAAGAGAGGTCTTTGGATGTGGTACGGGCTCCCCGTATCTATGTGAAGAGAACTGCTTCTATTAGGAAATCTGATTCTCTCTTTGTGCTGTTTGGATTTCACAAACGGGGCTTGCCTTCTCACAAGCAAACTTTGGCCAGATGGTTTAGAATGGTGATTGCACATGCTTATGTGAGGGCTGGCCTCTCGGCTCCTGCTCACATTACGGCCCATTCTACTCAGTCTGTGGGACCTTCTTGGGCGGCCCGCCGTGGTGCGACCCTTGAACAATTGTGCAAGGCGGCTACGTGGTCATCTGTGAACACGTTCATAAGGTTCTATGCCTTCGATACTGCCGCTTCCCAGGATGCTTCCTTTGGACGCAGGGTTCTTGTGCCCGCTACAGTGCGTCCCCTCCCATAAGGAACTGCTTTAGGACATCCCCAATGTCTATCCTTGTGGAGCCCAGTGTACACCGCAGCAGAAAACGAGTTTTATGGTAAGAACTTACCTTTGTTAAAACTCTTTCTGCGAGGTACACTGGGCTCCACAAGGCGCCCACCCTGACGCACTTAGCTTCTTTGGGTTGGTATGGCATTAGCCGCTGACACTTTTCCTGTCATGAGAGTGTGGTGTATGTGGCTACTAACCGTTGTCGTCTCTTTTCCTGCTACTGCATTGGGCTGGTAAACTAAAAACTGAGCTCCTGTGCAGGGAGGCGGGGTTATAGAGGAGGCGGCACTATGCATTCTGGGAACAGTCAAAGCTTTTCAGCCTGTTGGTGCCTCGGATCAAGATCCTACTCTACACCCCTATGTCTATCCTTGTGGAACCCAGTGTACCTCGCAGAAAGAGTTTTAACAAAGGTAAGTTCTAACCATAAAACTCGTTTTTCAACAGTTTTCCACACAAAATACTGTCTGCAGGAAACAGTGGCTGTTGCCGTAGGCTCCCCATGCGTTGTATAGCTCACCTGGCCCTAGATATGACCCTGCCAGTGATGGGCTGCTGAGTCATGCACATGCTCGATGACCAGTCTGCACATGAGCATAACTCTTTCATCCTAGGGGACCCTGCAGAGCTGTCATCAGCTGTAATGTCCCATCTGATGTGCAGCATATCAGATGGGAATATGCAACCATTGTCGTATCTATAAAATTAGCTATGGGGCAATATTATTTAATGACTATCACATTAATGAGTAATACAGGTTGAGTATCCCTTATCCAAAATGCTTGGGACCAGAGGTATTTTGGATATCGGATTTTTCCGTATTTTGGAATAATTGCATACCATAATGAGATATCATGGTGATGGGACCTAAATATAAGAACAGAATGCATTTATCTTTCATATACACCTTATACACACAGCCTGAAGGTCATTTTAGCCAATATTTTTTGTAACTTTGTGCATTAAACAAAGTGTGTCTACATTCACACAATTCATTTAGGTTTCATATACACCTTATACACACAGCCTTAAGGTCATTTAATACAATATTTTTAATAACTTTGTGTATTAAACAAAGTTTGTGTATACTGAGCCATCAAAAAACAAAGTTTTCACTATCTCAATCTCAGTCAAAAAAGTCTGTATTTCGGAATATTCCGTATTTCGAAATATTTGGATAAGGGATACTCAACCTGTACAAGTATTACCAATATTATTTATTTATTAATTATATTTAGTAGCCAATATGAAGTAATTTCTAACACGGCCAATAAAATAAATTTATGGCTGTTAATACAATTCATATTTCTGTCACTTTAAATGGTACATACATTATAAAATATTGTTTTCCCTATTATAAATACATTATTATTTGCCCTTTTAGCAATAATTCAATACAAGCAACTTAATATACTTTGTTAAGTACCGTAACTTTGGTCTATATGATTTTAATTATTAACTAATGTGGCCCTCTAATGTATTCATCGCCCCCTTAAGATATTTATTAGGGGTTTTTTCACCTTATTTGAAACGTAAAGAACACAAAAAATGTGTTGTGCCTCCTCGTTTCCTGTCAGGAGAGAGCAGTCAGACAGTATGCTTTTGAGCTGTCTCACCTGTCACAACCACATAATTATTCTTGGTGGATTTCCCAGTGAGTTGTTGTTTTTTTCTGTCAGTTTGCAAAACCGCTGTTTGATAAATATGGTGACTTCTATTCTTAACATGTGAAAAATCAGGACTTCAATACGTAGCATTAGGTTTGAAAAATTGTGATTTTATTCTGCTAGATTTCCCAGTTTGAGGGTATAGGTAGTACCTACGTAAGTGATCCAGACCAGGGGCGTATTAAGAGAATAGCGGGCCCATGTGCAGTCTCCGTACGAGCCCCCTCCACTCTATAGCCAGCAGCTTACATTTTGTGAGCCCTAGTAGACTCTAGCGCTTTGCTACAGTCTACTACGCATGCGCGGATCTCCGAGACAATGAAGTGGCGGCCATTTTCCCAGTGATTTTTCTACTGCACATGTGCAAAATGCTGTGAAAAATGACCCCCACACTAGTTTCCCTGAGATTTTGCACTGCTGCATCTAAAGGAGGCGGGACTCCAGCGAGGTAAGGGCTAAAGATATGGGTGCAGCATAAACAATGTGGGCTCCCCTGTATCATAGGGGCTCGTGTGCACCACATCACACACTACACCCATTATAGATAAGCCATTGGCCCGGACATTTGAGGGGTCCAATACGCCATAACGCTCAATGGACATTTTTTTTATTTTATTTTTTTCATACCATGAGCTCTGCTTGGGACTGCAAATTGTGTACGTGTTTGTGTGTGTGTGTGTGTGTGTGTGTGTGTGTGTGTGTGTGTGTGTTACCCTGGTGCATACGCTGAAGACTCTAGCACCAGCGCCATTGTCCCAGTAGTACACTTAATTGAATATAGCATGACGTAACATTAGTGGATGCGGGGTGTGTAGTATGGGCCCACTTACACATCTGTAGTCTGCTGTTGGGGGCATGAAACATGTACAATGCTGAGGGCCTTCTTCAATGATGTGGCACAATGTGATTGGCTGCATTGGATGGCATGATCAGAAGGGTGGTAGTTCCTACAGCATTTGTCTTTTCTGTGTACTGTAGAGCAGAGTTATGCTGGCCATATACCAGAACGATTTCTTTCCAACCAGCCAACTAGTTGGCTGGTTGGAAAGATAATCCTGCAGCGTGTGGTACCAATGATTATCAGCCGTTTGCTCCCACACGCTAAAAAACGGCCAGAAACGGTTGGTCCAAACCGTTTGATTTTCCCAACTAATCGTTCAGGTGTAGGGGAAGCTTTCTCCCCAACTGGATGATAAGCAGGCGGACACTGGCCAGCAGTGTCCGCCTACTTCTTCCCCATCACTGCCGGCTGGGCTGACTCTGTTACCCTGGCAGCGGTGGCAGTGGAGCAGAGATGGGAGGAGGTTCAGGGGCAGCTGTGGCAGTCCATCACTGCTGCTGGGCTGCCCCTCTAATCCCGGCAGCGGCAGCAGCAGAAGGAGAAGCAGTACTCCACTGCTGCCCGGCTGCTCCTGTGACACCGGGATCCGAGAGGAGTGGGAGGAGAACCAGGGGCAGTGGTGGCAGTACTTCACTGCTGCTCAGCTGCCCCGGTATCACCAGGGCTCCAGTGGCATTACACAGGTCTGAGCAGGAGGAGAAGACCGGTCCCCTGCCCAGACTCCACCTCCGATCACCCACCACCCCCCTCCAGGCGATCTGTACCCGGCTGCAGCAGTGTCCCCTATACGCACGCACATACTCCAACTGCAACCACTCACAGACACCCCCCTCCCTGCGATCATCATAATTTCTCTATCATTTGTAGCCTTTGACATATTATTTGACTGTCATTTACTGTACGTGTTAATAATATAATTTAGTGGAAAAAAACCCAAATAATGTTCTGTTTATTGTAGCAGCAACAAGGTTATTCATAGAAGTTGTCAGTTTTTCTTCATATGTAAAACGGACAGGGCCCCTGTGTATAAGAAACCAGTTTGTATAACAGTTGTTACAAAGGACACTGCAAGTCCATAAAAAAAAATTCTGGGTCAATGCAAGATAAATTGGCACCAGCACTGCCGGGCTGCCCCTATCAGATGCTGCTGTATGTCAGTGTCACTGCTGAACCGCCACCTCCCCGCGCTGGCACCCGCAGTTACCGCTCCTCCCCCCATCACTGCTCACTGAATTCAGTGCCACTGCCGCTGGTGCCTTGTGAACACCTCAGTACAGCCCCAGTGGCACTGTGCACCCCCACCCCCCCATAGATGGCACAGTGCACCCCCGATCTATAGTAGGCACAGGGGACCCCTCCCATTGCTGGCACAGTGCACCCCATAGTACGCACAGCGCATCAAATGTGTCAAAAGGAGGACTCTGCCTGTCGTAATGTGTCAAAAGGGGGATTCTGCTGCTGTAATATGTCAAAAATATTCAAAACAGGCAGACACTGTCCACCTACTTCTGTGATATCACAAGTTGGACAGAAGTTGGCAGGTTGGTTGGTCTGATGAAAAGTTGGTTAGATGTGTGGAGCACTGTTTTAGTTGAACAGACAAGTTGTATGGTTGGAAGTTTGGAGAGTTGGAGAAAAGTTGGTCTGAAGTTGGTCTGATGTATGGCTAGCATGAAACAAATGACAGCCAGACATAGCTGTATCTGTGCACCGCAATGTTATTTTTTTTTTTTTGTGGACTCCAGTGTACAGATTTATTATTCTGGGGACACCAGTTTACAGATATTGGACCTGATTCAGCATGATGGGGGCCGCCCAGCATCCAAATGCCTGGCAGCAATGCAACCACAATGCATTGCTGACAATTCAATTGCCCAACTAGGCTACGAAGGCAGGTGCAGAGCGGCCTCATTTTTTGGGTCGCAGTGGCCGCATGTGGATGCCCCAACCCCCCCACCTGTTTCCGACACCCGCCCAATACCACATCACTGCCCCGGCAATGCTTTGTTGCTGCCCCGCCCACCCCGCCAACGCCTCTGCCTGTCAATAAGGCAGAGGCGTTTGTATCGAGACCTGTGCATATGCACTGCAGCAAACACCAGCCCAGTGTGATCGAATCGCATTAGCATGCCAACCTGAATAAGACCCCTTGTATGGTGTTCCCTGGGATGCTCTGTGAATGTCGACAGTTGTCATATTGTCGACAGTCCATTTTAGTGATAGGTTTAGAGTTAAACTGTGGTTAGGGATAGACTTGCCAACCTGAATAAGACCCCTTGTATGGTGTTCCCTGGGATGCTCTGTGAATGTCGACAGTTGTTATATTGTCGACAGTCCATTTTAGTGATGGGGTTAGAGTTAAACTGTGGTTAGGGATAGACTGCAGTTAGGGTTAAGGCCCAAATCTGCTTAAATCGCTGTTGACATGCCAACTGTGTGACAACCTGAATGTACAACACCCCTTGTTACTATGTGTAAGTGCCCTATCAATTAAGAAATGTGTTTAAAAGATAGCATCTAAATTACTCACATGACATTACCACAAAGGGGGTAAAAATGTCCAAATGCATTCCTCCATAAATGTCTCAGTGTCTGCAGAGTATAACAGTAAATGGTCCGGCGGCATCTTGACCGCATCCCAAATGGTGCATTTTCTCAACCCAGTAACTTAACATTACTATATAAGACAAATTGCTACCTTGAAACCCATGATAACAAACATATGCATTCTTTCATCAAAAAAATTGCAGAAGCAATACATTTACATGTATGCATCTGTTAATTCTATATCTGTATTCATTTTACCGTGGATGTGGTTGTGCAAATGGAATGACGATCAAAGCCAGTGCCATCCAACGCTTTGAGAATAAATCAGGTAGAAACTGGTCTCAGCTGATGTCAACAGTGATTCCTGCTGGCATTGCAAAGCTTCCGCAATACACGGGGGGCTTGAAAAGCACTGAGATGGCAGAGATTGTTGTGGCAGAAGCAACTGGAAGATGTCTTGAGATTGAAACACAGACATATTAACATCACCCTTGTGGACGCTAATGACTTGCATTTTCAAATGCCACAGGCTCATACTGCTAGCTGAAACAAAGAAAAAACACATCCTTAGTCTCCAAAGACCTTAGATATTTCCAAACTCTCAGGGCAAATTCAGCCATAATGTATTTAGCAGTATAGCTGGGCAGCTCATGCATGCCGCTGGGAGAATCATTGCCTGCAGTTGCTGTAGGCAATCTAGTCAGAATAGCTAAATAAAACAGCAGCTTGGAGAGGATGAACCAGTAATGAAGCATCCTCTAATGCAAACCATCACAGCTAAATAGTTTCTTCTAAAAGTGACACAAGAAAGCTCTGATCACTTTTCTGATATGACAGTAGTTAGATAACAGCTTAACCTGTACGATGCCTGACACCAGAAAGCGACTACAGTAATGACGTATCAGTATAAAAGCATTGCTGATTTTGAGATATCAGTTAACCACCACATGTATTTTGTTTACACGTTGCTGCATAAAATGAAAGATCATTTCTGATTGCAACATCCTTTATCCATTTACAACATCACATAAATTCATAACTAATTGCTGGTTTTGAGGCAGTGGACATTTGAACGTGACCATCAGTTTCAGAGGCATCTCCTGGACATGGCTTTCAGTCTATAGGGTAGATTTACTAACATATCGAAACACTAAAAGTGGATGGGTTGTTCATAGAGGATGCAGGATCCCGACCGCCGGTCACCTGATCCCAACCTGATCCCAACCTGTTCATAATCGGATTCTACTGTCGCTACTTTGTATCTAGTACATTTGAGAAAAGGATACTGTGATTGGTAGCTATGGCTAATGCCTGCAGCTTTCTAGTACAGAGGTTTTAACACAGTAGTTTCCAATATCAGAATTTTCTTTCCCTGCACCCCTAGGCCAAACATTTCTTATTGCTAAATTTAGAAAAATATATAAATTTAAGTAAACTGTGTTTATATGTCATTCTTAGGTTTAATTATGGGGTGAGGGACAGGATTCACTTCTGTTTGTACATATATTTTATGATTGGCAGCCACCAGCACTGGTTTTGCCTATTACATTGACCATAAATAATTTTAATTGGCCATGGACCACCAACCCAAGTAACTCCTGCAAGTTTCCTGCTATAGCAGATTGAGGGCGAGATGTACTAAAGCTGATAATGTGGCGTAAAACTCAGCATTTGGCAGCATTTCCATATGTACCAAGCTCCGAAATGCTATACATTCCCATACCTCCCAACTGTCCCGATTCCAGTAGGACAGTTCAGCCATTCGTACACTGTCCCGCCGTCCCACCTGTGGGCCGCAGTGTTCCATGGGCGGGGAAGTTGGGGGAGCCTTTGATCACCCACTGTTCTGCTCTGCAAAGCAGCGAGCGACCACTGAATAGACGCCATGTGTACACGCACAGCATCTAATCAGTGCACAGAGGCGAGCCGGGGCAGCCCAGCTGCTCGGGGAGTTCTGGGCACACCCCCAAAATGATGAAAATAGGTCAGTGTTGTGAGGCTACGTCCACGCGTTGAGACCATGCCGCCTCCCACCCAAGGCCACATACCTTTTTCAGGTCGTGCTCGCCTACAGCACGCAAAGGTCCCAATCTAAGGGCAATATGCATTCTGGAGCTTTTACCCAGTGGGTAAAGCCATGTGCGTGATACCCAATAGAAGCCTATGGGCTTCTTTTCAATGTTTTCCCCTGAGAGATCCCTCCCCAGACCCCAGTGGCCACTGCATCACTCTGCGCATGAGCAGAAGGACTCTCTGGTCCTAAATCTGGTAGTCCTTCTATAGCAATGGATAGCTCTTATCGGGAGAGCTGTCCTTTGTGATTTAATCATATCTCTAAGTACATACTGGCGTTATTAACGCCGGTATATACCCTATAAGTGACAGATGCCTAGTACATCCCGCCCTGATTCGCATATTATTAGAAGTGTAATCAATAGTTTTAGAGACTCTGTAGGTGTATCTTCCCGTTTGCACCAGTCTGACCTACAGTATTTGTTTGTCTCTCTGTTCTCAGTAACAAAGCCGGACTGACCATTCGGCAACCTACTGGCATGCAGGGGCCTAACTAAAGTAACTCATTTTTTTTTTATTCCACAGGAGCCCCAAATTGTAAACTTACTTTGCAGCATATATAGTTTAGATGAGGCTCTGGTCAGTATACAGGTCATGATCCCTTTGTAATATCAGCCCCTGTGATGGTGTAATGCCGTACCTGTGTTTCCGGATGACGCTTGCTGGTTCAAGATCTCTCACGACTTCTTCCGTAGGAGCCTGTGGCAGAAGAGTGGACACCCCAAAGAGGACCCCACGGACAAAGGAAATGCAAATGTATAGTGACCATACAACAGCAGCGGCTGCTGCACCTGGGCTGCAGCACCGACCAAAGACTGCAGGGGGAGCTGGCAATAAGTCCGCCCCAGACTCCTGTGAAACCAGCCAATGAGAGTCTGGAGGCAGGCTTACAGACAATAGACAGGCTGAGCACTGCATGCTTGTGTCCATTGCTGTGGCAACTGCTGATCCCTGGGTAAGGAAGCCAGCCCATATGTTACATACAATTTGACATATATGTTCATATGGGCTGGCCAGGTCCCCTCTGCACTCTTTGGTCGATCCTGCAGCCCAGGGGTAGCAGCCGCCGTTGCCATACAAATAAAATGCATATGCAGCAGGAGGCATCTGCAGGAGATAGACGCCTCTTGCAGGTATTTGTGAGATCTGAGTGCTACATCAGATGAAGCCGCATTGGATCACCATAGCGACCATTGGATGTGACTTGTGATTGTAGCTAACCTCGTCAGTCTGCACATTCTGAAGCTTACTCAGCCTAGCCGTCGCATTCAGCCGAGCCTAGTATTTCTGTGTCCGACAACGCAGACCCTGGTCCCAGCATGCCTACAAAACTGGGCCATAAGCCTCCATTTTGTAAAATGTACCTGGTCGCCACCCCTGCTATGCCTCCCAAATAAACACCGCAGCATGTGAATCATATTGCGGCTAAGGAGGGGCTGTGAGCGATATCACAAGACCCAAGCCATCGGATTTGTAAGTAAATCATCGGGTATGCTCACAAATTCGAATCAGGCCCATAGCACATACACATCACATTGTATAAAATATTCTCTTCTAGGCTACTATGTAAGAAAGTAAACAAGTAACATCAGAGCACATGGCGGGGGTGTGGTACCAAATGTCAATATTCTGAATGTTGATTTGGACATTATGTCAACATGTCACATGGTGACATTTACAATGTCACATGTTGACATTGTGAATATGATCATATAATTTTTAGATGATTTTAGCCCTAAATCTAATCGGCATCCAACCCTTACCCTTCTGTGGACTGTGTTATCCAACCAGCCCCATAACACCCATTCTCTCCCTCCACTGGCTGCCTGCAAGATGGTAAATCGTCTTCAAGATTGGCTTACTCACTTTCAAAGCCCTACATGACCAGGGCCCATGGTACCTGAAGCAGCTTCTGATTCCATACTGTCCCACTCGATTACTGCGATCTGTAGATGAAGGACTATTAACAGTACCTAGAATCTCCCGTAATTCATCTGGGGGTCGAGCTTTTAGCCATGTGGCTTCAACTCTATAGAACTCGCTTCCCCGTACAGTTCGAGAGGCCCCCACTCTAGAATCCTTCAAAAATGAACTCATGACTTTCCTGTTTACTCAAGCATATCCATAATTGTCCCTTTAATATCGCCATGCTCTCTTTATTTTATGAAAAGCTATCCTGTTCTTCATTGTTTCTGTAATGTATTTTGTAAAGTCTATTAAGCGCCTTGAGTCCTATTGGAGAAAGAACACTATATAAATGAAATGATGATGATGATGATGATGATGATGATTGATTATTATTATTATTATTATTATTATTATTATTATTATTATTATTAACTTTCTGCTTGTCAACATTCACAATGTCAACTTTTTAACATTGTCAACATTATGTCCATATCAACATTCTGAATGTAAGTATCATTATTGCATGCCAGTGGTGGCAGGTCAGCATTAAGATAACTGGACTGTGCTGTATTGGTTTTGCTTTATTGGGATAAAATATGTTCTTGAAGATAAAAAAAAAAATGAAGCTGGTGAAAGGTTCTAAAGCTTTCCATTTCTTTTTCCTCTTTTATTTCAACAAATCAAAATTCCCATTGTACGAGTATTTACTGTATCTCTTTTGCAGTGAAAAAATATCCAACTCCTTTACCAAAAAAATGAAAGGAAAAGATGCATTTATTTTGTATTAAAGAAGTATTCAGTTATAGCACTGTACTATTTACCCCTATAATACAAAGATTTTCAAAACAGATATTGTAAGAACTTTAGAGTTGAATTGCTGCAGTAGCTCTGTTAGCTGTGGTTAAAACACGTAATTTCTGCTGCATACTGTATTTGTGAATGTTCCTGTCAAAGTACAGTAAATGGTAGTATTAACAAGTCTATTCCACTTACTGGGAAACATCATATAAATGTGCCTTTAGGATACCATACAATGGTGTACTGTATGTTTAAAGGTTCTAAAGTTTTATTTCAAATAAATAAATAAATAAATAAATAAATAGCAGGTCCATACAAAGTACAATTATTTCTAAGCGGAATACTTGTATAGGTTTATTTAAACATTACTTTTGAAATACCCTGAATATCATTTATAATGTATTATTATTTAAAAATATAAATGCATGCAACAAAGGTGGAATTCAATTAGTCCCATTAATTTTACAGGGGTGAAAAAGTGTTGTAGTCTCGTGCTATAACACCTGAGCTCATTCAATTGCACTGCCTTTTTCACCTGAAACCCCTTTTTAACTCTCGTTAAATTAACGTGTTAACGGGCGTTATCATATAGAATCCGTGCTAAGTTCACGGACCTATGCGCTATCAGGGTCGCAGCACCTGTTAATGCGCTAGTTTTCAGGGATCTGTTTTCGAGGCTCAAACACCCCCCCCCCCCCCCCCACACACACACACACACACACACACACACACACACACACACACACACACACCATTAACTGCTGCCTTTGGGGCAAATTAGATGGGATCAGTTAGCCCGCAGTTAATTACCATGGCTGATTGAATTCTCTCCAAAGTGAATAGAAACACTGTTATTTTGAGATACATTATTAATGACCTTGCCATTACTTATAGGGCTTGATTCAGAACCGTACACTATGCAGATGTTAATAGAGTTTGGTGTTTTTTGTTATTTTGCGTGTGCGAAAATCCCTAAGAGCTCCTACAGTGCATGCACTACACATAAAGTACACACAAATGTGCTGTTGCTACTAAGATGCATGGCCTCATGTTACAGGAGAAAAGGGGGGTGGACCCGATTCGGGAACCTTCAACAAGCCCGGCCCTGGGTATGTATTACTTGCTCCTCCCTCTCCCCCTTTCGTCATCACTGGATATATCTCCTTCAAATACAGGGGCAGATTTAACAACGAGTGATATTCTTATTATCACTCATTACGAATGATAAATGGTGCTCCAGCAAATCAGCTCCTAACTGTCATGTGTTTTAAAAATTGAAGAGTCACATAGTGAGTGGTCAAGTCCCTTTGTACTCATTCAAAAACCTGATGGGAGCTTTGTGTTTCTGCAATGATTTCCATAAATTGAATAGTGCATCTAAATTTGATGCCTACCCAATACTTTGTGTATATGAACATATTGAGAGGCTGGGAAAAGCACAGTACTTAACCACTCTAAACACAACCAAGTGCTGTTGACAGACAATGCAAAAATAAGAATTTACTTACCGATAATTCTATTTCTCGTAGTCCGTAGTGGATGCTGGGAACTCCGTAAGGACCATGGGGAATAGCGGCTCCGCAGGAGACTGGGCACAAAAGAAAAGCTTTAGGACTACCTGGTGTGCACTGGCTCCTCCCCCTATGACCCTCCTCCAAGCCTCAGTTAGGATACTGTGCCCGGACGAGCGTACACAATAAGGAAGGATTTTGAATCCCGGGTAAGACTCATACCAGCCACACCAATCACACCGTACAACTTGTGATATGAACCCAGTTAACAGCATGATAACAGAGGAGCCTCTGGATAGATGGCTCACAACAACAATAACCCGATTTGTTAACAATAACTATGTACAAGTATTGCAGATAATCCGCACTTGGGATGGGCGCCCAGCATCCACTACGGACTACGAGAAATAGAATTATCGGTAAGTAAATTCTTATTTTCTCTGACGTCCTAGTGGATGCTGGGAACTCCGTAAGGACCATGGGGATTATACCAAAGCTCCCAAACGGGCGGGAGAGTGCGGATGACTCTGCAGCACCGAGTGAGAAAACTCCAGGTCCTCCTCAGCCAGAGTGTCAAATTTGTAAAATTTCACAAAAGTATTTGACCCTGACCAAGTAGCAGCTCGGCAAAGTTGTAAAGCCGAGACCCCTCGGGCAGCCGCCCAAGATGAGCCCACCTTCATTGTGGAGTGGGCTTTTACAGATTTTGGCTGTGGCAGGCCTGCCACAGAATGCGCAAGCTGAATTGTACTACAAATCCAGCGAGCAATAGTCTGCTTAGAAGCAGGAGCACCCAGCTTGTTGGGTGCGTACAGGATAAATAGCGAGTCAGATTTTCTGACTCCAGCCGTCCTGGAAACATATATTTTCAGGGCCCTGACAACGTCCAGCAACTTGGAGTCCTCCAAGTCTTTAGTAGCCGCAGGTACCACAATAGGCTGGTTCAGATGAAACGCTGAAACCACCATTGGGAGAAATTGAGGACGAGTCCTCAATTCTGCCCTGTCCGTATGAAAAATCAGGTAAGGGCTTTTACAGGATAAAGCCGCCAATTCTGACACACGCCTGGCTGAAGCCAGGGCCAACAGCATGACCACTTTCCATGTGAGATATTTTAAGTCCACAGTGTTGAGTGGTTCAAACCAATGTGATTTTAGGAAACCCAAAACAACATTCAGATCCCAGGGTGCCACTGGAGGCACAAAAGGAGGCTGTATATGTAGCACTCCCTTAACAAACGTCTGGACTTCAGGCACTGAAGCCAGTTCTCTCTGAAAGAAAATCGACAGGGCCGAAATCTGGACCTTAATGGATCCTAATTTTAGGCCCACAGACACTCCTGCTTGCAGGAAATGCAGGAATCGACCCAGTTGAAATTCCTCCATCGGGGCCTTTTTGGCCTCGCACCACGCAACATATTTCCGCCAGATGCGGTGATAATGCTTTGCGGCTACATCCTTTCTGGCTTTTATCAAAGTAGGGATGACTTCGTCTGGAATGCCTTTTTCCTTTAGGATCCGGCGTTCAACCGCCATGCCGTCAAACGCAGCCGCGGTAAGTCTTGGAACAGACAGGGTCCCTGCTGGAGCAGGTCCCTTCTCAGAGGTAGAGGCGACGGGTCCTCTGTGAGCATTTCTTGAAGTTCCGGGTACCAAGTCCTTCTTGGCCAATCCGGAGCCACGAGAATAGTTCTTACTCCTCCCCGCCGTATAATCCTCAGCACCTTGGGTATGAGAGGCAGAGGAGGGAACACATACACTGACTGGTACACCCACGGTGTTACCAGAGCGTCCACAGCTATTGCTTGAGGGTCCCTTGACCTGGCGCAATACCTGTCCAGTTTTTTGTTGAGGCGGGACGCCATCATGTCCACCTTTGGTTTTTCCCAACGGTTTACAATCATGTGGAAGACTTCTGGGTGAAGTCCCCACTCTCCCGGGTGGAGGTCGTGCCTGCTGAGGAAGTCTGCTTCCCAGTTGTCCACTCCCGGAATGAACACTGCTGACAGTGCTATCACATGATTTTCCGCCCAGCGAAGAATCCTTGCAGCTTCTGCCATTGCCCTCCTGCTTCTTGTGCCACCCTGTCTGTTTACGTGGGCGACTGCCGTGATGTTGTCCGACTGGATCAGCACCGGCTGACCTTGAAGCAGAGGTCTTGCTTGGCTTAGAGCATTGTAAATGGCTCTTAACTCCAGGATATTTATGTGAAGTGATGTCTCCAGGCTTGACCACAAGCCCTGGAAGTTTCTTCCCTGTGTGACTGCTCCCCAGCCTCGCAGGCTGGCATCTGTGGTCACCAGGACCCAGTCCTGAATGCCGAATCTGCGGCCCTCTAGAAGATGAGCACTCTGCAACCACCACAGGAGAGACACCCTTGTCCTTGGGGACAGGGTTATCCACCGATGCATCTGAAGATGCGATCCGGACCATTTGTCCAGCAGGTCCCACTGGAATGTTCTTGCGTGGAATCTGCTGAATGGGATTGCTTCGTAGGAAGCCACCATTTTTCCCAGGATCCTTGTGCATTGATGCACTGATACTTGGCCTGGTTTTAGGAGGTTTCTGACTAGCTCGGATAACTCTCTGGCTTTCTCTTCCGGGAGAAACACCTTTTTCTGGACTGTGTCCAGGATCATCCCTAGGAATAGAAGACGTGTCGTCGGGATCAGCTGCGATTTTGGGATATTGAGAATCCAACCGTGCTGCCGCAGCACTACTTGAGATAGTGCTACTCCGACTACCAACTGTTCCTTGGATCTTGCCCTTATCAGGAGATCGTCCAAGTAAGGGATAATTAAAACTCCTTTCCTTCGAAGGAGTATCATCATTTCGGCCATTACTTTGGTAAAGACCCGGGGCGCCGTGGACAATCCAAACGGCAGTGTCTGAAACTGATAGTGGCAGTTCTGTACCACAAACCTGAGGTACCCTTGGTGAGAAGGGTAAATTGGGACATGGAGGTAAGCATCCTTGGTGTCCAGAGACACCATATAATCCCCTTCTTCCAGGTTCGCGATCACCGCTCTGAGTGACTCCATCTTGAATTTGAACCTCTGTATGTAAGTGTTCAAAGATTTTAGATTTAAAATAGGTCTCACCGAGCCATCCGGCTTCGGTACCACAAACAGCGTGGAATAATACCCCTTTCCCTGTTGCAGGAGGGGTACCTTGATTATCACCTGCTGAGAATACAGCTTGTGAATGGCTTCCAATACCGCCTCCCTGTCGGAGGGAGACGTCGGTAAGGCAGACTTTAGGAAACGGCGGGGGGGGGGAGACGTCTCGAATTCCAATTTGTACCCCTGAGATACCACCTAAAGGATCCAGGGGTCCACTTGTGAGTGAGCCCACTGCGCGCTGAAATTCTTGAGACGGGCCCCCACCGTGCCTGAGTCCGCTTGTAGAGCCCCAGCGTCATGCTGAGGACTTGGCAGAAGCGGGAGAGGGCTTCTGTTCCTGGGAACTGGCTGTTTGCTGCAGCCTTTTTCCTCTCCCTCTGCCACGGGGCAGAAATGAGGAGCCTTTTGCCCGCTTGCCCTTATGGGGCCGAAAGGACTGCGCCTGATAATACGGCGTCTTCTTATGTTGAGAGGCTACCTGGGGTAAAAATGTGGATTTCCCAGCAGTTGCCGTGGACACCAGGTCCGATAGACCTACCCCAAATAACTCCTCCCCTTTATAAGGCAATACTTCCATATGCCTTTTGGAATCAGCATCACCTGACCACTGCCGCGTCCATAACCCTCTTCTGGCAGATATGGACAGCGCACTTACTCTTGATGCCAGTCGGCAAATATCCCTCTGTGCATCACGCATATATAAAAATGCATCTTTTAAATGCTCTATAGTCAGTAATATACTGTCCCTATCCAGGGTATCAATATTTTCAGTCAGGGAATCCGACCAAGCCACCCCAGCACTGCACATCCAGGCTGAGGCGATTGCTGGTCGCAGTATAACACCCGTGTGAGTGTATATACATTTTAGGATATTCTCCTGCTTTCTGTCAGCAGGTTCCTTAAGGGCGGCCGTATCCGGAGACGGTAGTGCCACCTGTTTAGACAAGCGTGTGAGTGCTTTATCCACCCTAGGGGGTGTTTCCCAACGTGCCCTATCCTCTGGCGGGAAGGGGTATGATGCCAATAACCTTTTAGGAATTATCAGTTTTTTATCGGGAGAAACCCACGCTTCATCACACACTTCATTTAATTCCTCAGATGCAGGAAAAACTACAGGTAGTTTTTTCTCACCAAACATAATACCCTTTTTAGTGGTACTTGTACTATCAGAAATGTGTAAAACATTTTTCATTGCCTCAATCATGTAACGTGTGGCCCTACTGGAAGTCACATTCGTCTCTTCACCGTCGACACTGGAGTCAGTATCCGTGTCGGCGTCTGTATCTGCCACCTGAGGTAGCGGGCGTTTTAGAGCCCCTGATGGTCTTTGAGACGCCTGGACAGGCACAAGCTGAGTAGCCGGCTGTCTCATGTCATCAACCGTCTTTTGTAAAGAGCTGACACTTTCACGTAAATCCTTCCATAAGCCCATCCACTCAGGTGTCGACTCCCTAGGGGGTGACATCTCCATTATAGGCAATTGTTCCGCCTCCACATCATTTTCCTCCTCGTACATGTCGACACAGTCGTACCGACACACAGCACACACACAGGGAATGCTCTGATAGAGGACAGGACCCCACTAGCCCTTTGGGGAGACAGAGGGAGAGTATGCCAGCACACACCAGAGCGCTATATATATGTTGGGATAACACTATACAGAGTGTTTTTCCCCCTTATAGCTGCTGTTTATATTACACTGCGCCTAATTAGTGCCCCCCCCCCTCTTGTTTTACCCTTTTCTGTAGTGCAGGACTGCAGGGGAGAGTCAGGGAGACGTCCTTCCAGCGGAGCTGTGAGAAAAAATGGCGCCAGTGTGCTGAGGAGATAGGCTCCGCCCCCTTCTCGGCTGACTTTTCTCCCTCTTTTTTCAGGAATCTGGCAGGGGTTAATATACATCCATATAGCCCTGGAGGTTATATGTGATGTATTTTAGCCAGCCAAGGTGTTCATATTGCTGCTCAGGGCGCCGCCCCCCCCAGCGCCCTGCACCCATCAGTGACCGGAGCGTGTGGTGTGCATGAGGAGCAATGGCGCACAGCTGCAGTGCTATGCGCTACCTTGGTGAAGACTGATGTCTTCTGCCGCCGATTTTCCGGACTTCTTCTTGCTTCTGGCTCTGTAAGGGGGCCGGCGGCGCGGCTCTGGGACCGGACTCCGAGGCTGGGCCTGTGTTCGGTCCCTCTGGAGCTAATGGTGTCCAGTAGCCTAAGAAGCCCAAGCTGGCTGCAAGCAGGCAGGTTCGCTTCTTCTCCCCTTAGTCCCTCGATGCAGTGAGCCTGTTGCCAGCAGGTCTCACTGAAAATAAAAAAACCTAAAACTAACTTTTCCTAAGAAGCTCAGGAGAGCCCCCTAGATTGCACCCAGCTCGGTTGGGCACAAAAATCTAACTGAGGCTTGGAGGAGGGTCATAGGGGGAGGAGCCAGTGCACACCAGGTAGTCCTAAAGTTTTTCTTTTGTGCCCAGTCTCCTGCGGAGCCGCTATTCCCCATGGTCCTTACGGAGTTCCCAGCATCCACTAGGACGTCAGAGAAAGGATAAATAGCCTTTTCTGCACCAGAGGACTGCTACAATGCAAGATGTAGCCATCTCTAGAGAATGATGGATACAAATTTAAGGCCCCGTAGACAGTAATTTTGTTGGGAGCCAATGAACATACCAGTATATTTCTGGAATGTGGGAGGAGTACCTAGAGGAAACCTACGCAAGCATGGGGAGAACATACAATCTCCACATAGTTAGAGCCATGGTGGGAATTGAATCCAAGACCTCAGTGTTGTGAGGCAGTAATGCTAACCATTACACTGTACGTGCTGCCCATAATACTACATATCATGTTCCTTGCAGGCAACTTTTTAATGTTACTGAAGGTTAAGGAGCAAAGGATTTGGGAACTACAAGATTATATTTGTTTTACTAAAGTAAACTTAAACTGTACTGTGAGATTGATTGTCTCATGAATTGGATTTTGTGGTTTACATAAAAAAAATAGAAAACTGGATTATTTCTTATCAGTGTACTGTGGCAGGGACAAACTCAGGGCTGCAGCATAGATCTCAGGACCAGCTGCCGGGGCTGACATTACTTTTGTGATGTTCCGCTATTTTCATAGGCTGGTGAGTGGTAACACGTATCTCTCTCTCTTTCTATCTCTCTCCCTCTGTATAGATACTGTATACAGTATACTGAATATATATATATAATATATATATATTTCTAAAGATAAAATAGTGTTCATTAACATTTTTAAGAGATATTTTAAGCCTATTTTTTTAATATACAGCATACAAGCCTAATTAATAACAATTATTGGCCCTCATTCCGAGTTGTTCGCTCGGTATTTTTCATCGCATCGCAATGAAAATCCGCTTAGTACGCATGCGCAATGTTCGCACTGCGACTGCGCCAAGTAACTTTGCTATGTAGAAAGTAATTTTACTCACGGCTTTTTCATCGCTCCGGCGATCGTAATGTGATTGACAGGAAATGGGTGTTACTGGGCGGAAACACGGCGTTTCAGGGGCGTGTGGCTGAAAACGCTACCGTTTCCGGAAAAAACGCAGGAGTGGCCGGAGAAACGGTGGGAGTGCCTGGGCGAACGCTGGGTGTGTTTGTGACGTCAACCAGGAACGACAAGCACTGAACTGATCGCACAGGCAGAGTAAGTCTGAAGCTACTCTGAAACTGCTAAGTAGTTAGTAATCGCAATATTGCGAATACATCGGTCGCAATTTTAAGAAGCTAAGATTCACTCCCAGTAGGCGGCGGCTTAGCGTGTGTAACTCTGCTAAATTCGCCTTGCGACCGATCAACTCGGAATGAGGGCCATAGTATTAGTAATGAGAGTTTTGTTAAATATATTAGCTAGTTAAGTAGTTATGAAGATTATAGAATAAAATAAAATAGAACACTTCTCTGCCACTAAAAAATAGATTGACTCCTTCTGGTGCTGATCCTTCCAGTATAAATGTATTCTCATCATCTGCAGTTTTAATATACGTATATACAGTAGGTCCAGCCACATAATATGGATTTTTTAGAATAGTTCCAAAATTCTGTTTATAATCATCTCCATATATTATCACTCAATAGCAGAGCAAATTTCTTACTCTGACTAGATGATGAATAATCCCTATTAGGAAAAACCTAAATATGTACAAAGTCTTGGGAGCTGTGAGGGTGAAGAGTAGAGGAGGCAAGGGTGTCACTGAATCACAAGCAGGATGAGGTGGTAATATATATATATATATATATATATATATATATCAAACAAATTCAGCACTCACGTAATATTGGCACTTCAATCTGTAATTCATCTGAATTCTGGGAATGTTAGCTACAAAATATTGCAATAGTTTGTTAAGCTGACCAGCCCCTTCACGGCCATTTCCATTTGGTTAGTCCCTACACTGACTTCCAAAGATATGAGCATTGCTTTCAGGCATCTTTTGGATTTTAAATACGCAGTATACTTCTATCATGGGTTTAGGCCCTGTCTCACACTTCTAAAGAGACAGGAACCACACCCAGGCATATCAGTTAATAAACACCTGGGGAATTTCTTAACATTTGATTTACATATGGACAAAAGGGGTGCAAGAAAAAGTGCGACCACAAAAATTCAACATCGTGGTGAGTGGGCAAATGATTAATATGATAGGAATGAGGTAAAGAGAAGAAAGAAGGAAAAACAGCAGAAGGGAGTGGAGAGGGGAGGGAAGTGGGCACAAGCAGGGCAGTGAGAAAAAGGAGAATTAGGGAGGGAAGGTAGGCAGGGGAGGGTGAGCTCCATATGAGGACTGTGTAATCTACGCTGTCAAACGTTATCATCATTTTTATTTATGTAGGTCCTCCACCTAGGCAATTGTCCGGCATATATTATATATCTCTCCTCCTAGAAAAGGTGTGGGTTATTCATCCTTCTCTACACGGAATGCTATAATGAGGTTAAAACTCCCTTTGTGCATATCCAGGTATTTATACAGTACTTTATAATTCAGCATATCCATATTGAGGCATAATTTAAGGCTAGTCTTTGGATCTGCACACAAAGGGGCTAACTTAACTCATACATTGCACTGACAATACTAGTTGAGCATTTTGCTTTGTACTATACTGCCCAGTATGCATAAAGTTAATATAGTTATATACCCTATATCTTCTTTTGTGTACAACTTGTATGATCCTGTTACAGTATATAATTATTCAGGAATTCTTTTTCTGCTTTGAAAATGTTTATGGTTATCTTCTATTTACCTGTTTAATATATGGATGACATAAGCTCACCTATACCATACCTGTTTTCAATAAGAGGTGCAACCAACGTATTAGATCAGCAAAATTAGCTAAGCAGAGTCAGTGTGCACCCTATAGTGCAGTAAGCACTAGTCTGTTATTGATGCTCATCTAATTCTCCTCCATTTCATATTAATTAGTGGGCCTCTGTTTTTTTCCTTTTAACCATCTACACTTATTCAGTGGACTCTCATCTATGATCCAGGGGATGATATCCACCTGCCTAATGTAGACGTCAGATTATTATTATTATTATTATTATTATCCTTTATTTATATGGCGCCCAGGGCCGTAACTAGGGGGGGGGGGGGGGGCTAATGGGGCATGCGTCCCGGGTGCAGGATTTGAGGGGGCGCTGAGGAGTTACAGAGGAGTAGGGTTTGTGGGGGGGTTTTAACCGACAGTGCTGTGCTGCTCCAGTGAGACAGCAGACGGCTCCTGGGGCAGTGTCTCTGACCCACCTACCTGCCCGCAGATGTCTCGGACGCTGTGCGGGTGAGCTCCAGTACCTGGGATCTCTCCAAAGCCGGTTACTGTCTTAAACTCTCTTCTTTGCCATGCAGTGCTGCGGCTAGCGTGCGGTGCACCGTACAAGCGAGCTATTGGTGCTGTGTTTTTCAGTAGGCTATGATCCCGGCTGCCTGCCAAGCACCAACCAATAACAAGCTGCCGGCTGCACCACATTGAGAGGACACACTGCCCCAGGCTTATGCTTGTTAACAGGTGCAGTCACCGATGTTACAGAAATCAAAGGTTCACTTTGCTAGCTATCCACCTGACAGTGGAAACTTAGAGCCTGGACAACCTCCAACTCTCACCGAGTATCACTACAGCAGCTTTGTGGTGAGTTTAAAGACAGACTTTATTATCGGCACTGTGCTTCCAGTTAGCAGTATCAACCTCCGCTTTACCTCCCAGATGGGGGGATTTGGTGTAGCTTATAGGGGTATGTAGTGTAGTGATGCATGTAGTGTAGTAACGTATTGCAGTATATAGGGGCATGTAGTGCACTGATGTGGTGTAGCGTATAAGGGGATGTAGGGTAGTGATGTAGTGTAGCATATAGGGTATGTAGTGCAGTGTATAGGGGCATGTAGTGTAATGATATAGTTCAGCATGTAGGGGATATAGTATAGTAGTGCAGTGGATAGGGGAATGTAGAGGAGCATGTATTTGAACACACTGCTGGAGGTACATGTGATGCATAGGGCATTTGGGGAATATTGTCCAATAGTATCCCCTTTCTAATTTTTATTTTGATAATCTAATTATTTTAGTCTGACATGGGTTTTTTTTTTGGGGGGGGAGGGTGGGGGTGGGGGGGGGGGTGTTTGGGGGGGGCAGGTGCCTAATTACTGCCTTGCCCCAGGTGAGGAAAATCCTAGTTTCGGCCCTGTGGCACCACAAAGAATCCGCAGCGCCCATTACACAGTACATAATCAAATGAGCAAACAAGAAAACAGCACTTACAATACAAGACAATATAGGACAGGTATAGAAAACCCGGAGTTAGGTGCCATCAAAGGGAGTATGGAGTATAAGATAGTGTAAGTAAGAAAAGGAAAGGCATATGAGGAAAGAAGTCCCTGCTCTTGCTAGCTTACAATCTAAAAGGCCACCATCTCTATTACTTTGTGGCTCACTCCTGAGCCACAATCTATTCTCTTATTCCGGTGCACTCTCATTAGTGTGTAACAACTCAGTTAATTTTCTCTACTACAATACCTCCCTGCACATGCCCGGTCTCATCTGATCTTGGAAGCTAAACAGTGTTGGGCTGGGTCAGTACTTGGAAGGAAGACCTCCAAGGAATACCAAGTGTTGTAGAGTTTGGACAAATACTGTTGCGGGATTCAATTTTAACACTAACAGCAGAATCACCACTTTTCTTTATTCTTTCTGTCCCCACTGGTAATTCTTAGCCACTCTGAAGTCCTAAGTTGCACCACTACCAACATGGTACCTCGTATACTGGTGTATAGGTCCTTTCAAGCGTCTTGAGCCGTTGGGGTCTTATTAATACAGATTTTTCTGTACTGGTCAGGGTGAAACAGATGTAGTACTGCTTATGTGTACACATCTTCTCAATCCACCTCACGGATAGATTGACCAGAACATATCTCTGTTTTTTATCTAACTTTGTCCTGCATCTTTATGTTGTAAGTTTGTCTTTGTCGGTGGGTTAAGGGGGGGTACTCACGGAGTGATCGCTGCTTAAAATCTAAGCAATCTGACTAGATTGCTTAGATTTTAAGCATGATCGCTTTGTGTGTACCCCCCACAGCGATAGCGATGCGCAGCCCCGTGCATCGCTATCGCTGCTGCTAGATTGGCCTGCATGCAGGCCAATCTAGGTGGTTGCTCATTTCACCCGCTGGGTGAAATGAGCGCCCCCCCCGTCTCCCCCCGCACGCTCAGCACACATCGCGCTGTGCTGAGCGGTGGGAGAGATGTGTGCTGAGCAGTTCGCTCAGCACACATCTCTCCCAAATCGGGCCGTGAGTACTGGCCTTTACAATTTCCTTTTAATGTTTATAACAATAAAAGTAAAAAAAAAATCCTGCTTAATATTTCATGATACTTACTAAGTAATAAGAGTGCGCCCACACAAGAGTCTTCTTTTTTCTGTTTGATCAGACTAACGTATAAGCCAGAGTTTAAATTATATAAAGTATTTGAAAAATTCACAAAAATATATTAGATATATTTTCTTTATATTATTCTAATCATTTTATAGTCGAAACTCTGAAATAAAAAGTCTATGGCAGGTGAGGTACTGCCTATCTTTATAAATATCTTCTTTGCATTATTCTAATCATTTTTATAGTTAAATCTCTAGAGTGAAAAGTCTATGGCAAGGCCTATCTTTCCCACAACATCTCTGATCAAAATGAACCAAATTTCCAGCAGTTTATACTGCTGCACCTGTGTATACCGCCCACATGAACCCTTTGGCTCATATATTGTGTGTAAATCTGGCTTTGGTACTAGATAGTGCCTCCTCAGCCATTTAACTCACCACACTTACTTGACCGAAATATTTAAGGTAATCCTTCATTTGCGCGTTTTTAGGTGGTCCAGGTTCCATTTTATGAACGTGGGTGACTTGTTGCTTCATTTTTTCCATGTATTTGTTTTAACTATTTTGTACAGACTGTTTTTATAACCTAACTATGGGGCATTGGATGTAAATAAAAAAGTTTTTACTACATTGTATTACAACCAGTTTTTGGTGTCAATTACATGCACCAATTTGAAAGTTTTGGAAGACTGTGGTATCTTCTGAGGAATCAAAGAAACCCAGACAGGAGTGTCTACAGCAGGGGTGGGCAATTATTTAAGCTGGGGGGCCACCGAACAGTTTCTAATGAATATCGGAGGGCCGCTCCCCCCCCCCTTTCCCGCAGGCACAAATAAACATAAAATGTATAAAAACTAGAGATGAGCGCCTGAAATTTTTCGGGTTTTGTGTTTTGGTTTTGGGTTCGGTTCCGCGGCCGTGTTTTGGGTTCGAACGCGTTTTGGCAAAACCTCACCGAATTATTTTTGTCGGATTCGGGTGTGTTTTGGATTCGGGTGTTTTTTTCCAAAAACACTAAAAAACAGCTTAAATCATAGAATTTGGGGGTCATTTTGATCCCAAAGTATTATTAACCTCAAAAACCATAATTTACACAAATTTTCAGTCTATTCTGAATACCTCACACCTCACAATATTATTTTTAGTCCTAAAATTTGCACCGAGGTCGCTGTGTGAGTAAGATAAGCGACCCTAGTGGCCGACACAAACACCGGGCCCATCTAGGAGTGTCACTGCAGTGTCACGCAGGATGTCCCTTCCAAAAAACCCTCCCCAAACAGCACATGACGCAAAGAAAAAAAGAGGCGCAATGAGGTAGCTGTGTGAGTAAGATTAGCGACCCTAGTGGCCGACACAAACACCGGGCCCATCTAGGAGTGGCACTGCAGTGTCACGCAGGATGGCCCTTCCAAAAAACCCTCCCCAAACAGCACATGACGCAAAGAAAAAAAGAGGCGCAATGAGGTAGCTGTGTGAGTAAGATTAGCGACCCTAGTGGCCGACACAAACACCGGGCCCATCTAGGAGTGGCACTGCAGTGTCACGCAGGATGGCCCTTCCAAAAAACCCTCCCCAAACAGCACATGACGCAAAGAAAAAAAGAGGCGCAATGAGGTAGCTGACTGTGTGAGTAAGATTAGCGACCCTAGTGGCCGACACAAACACCGGGCCCATCTAGGAGTGGCACTGCAGTGTCACGCAGGATGTCCCTTCCAAAAAACCCTCCCCAAACAGCACATGACGCAAAGAAAAAAAGAGGCGCAATGAGGTAGCTGTGTGAGTAAGATTAGCGACCCTAGTGGCCGACACAAACACCGGGCCCATCTAGGAGTGGCACTGCAGTGTCACGCAGGATGGCCCTTCCAAAAAACCCTCCCCAAACAGCACATGACGCAAAGAAAAAAAGAGGCGCAATGAGGTAGCTGTGTGAGTAAGATTAGCGACCCTAGTGGCCGACACAAACACCGGGCCCATCTAGGAGTGGCACTGCAGTGTCACGCAGGATGTCCCTTCCAAAAAACCCTCCCCAATCAGCACATGATGCAAAGAAAAAGAAAAGAAAAAAGAGGTGCAAGATGGAATTATCCTTGGGCCCTCCCACCCACCCTTATGTTGTATAAACAAAACAGGACATGCACACTTTAACCAACCCATCATTTCAGTGACAGGGTCTGCCACACGACTGTGACTGATATGACGGGTTGGTTTGGACCCCCCCCAAAAAAGAAGCAATTAATCTCTCCTTGCACAAACTGGCTCTACAGAGGCAAGATGTCCACCTCATCTTCACCCTCCGATATATCACCGTGTACATCCCCCTCCTCACAGATTATCAATTCGTCCCCACTGGAATCCACCATCTCAGCTCCCTGTGTACTTTGTGGAGGCAATTGCTGCTGGTCAATGTCTCCGCGGAGGAATTGATTATAATTCATTTTAATGAACATCATCTTCTCCACATTTTCTGGATGTAACCTCGTACGCCGATTGCTGACAAGGTGAGCGGCGGCACTAAACACTCTTTCGGAGTACACACTTGTGGGAGGGCAACTTAGGTAGAATAAAGCCAGTTTGTGCAAGGGCCTCCAAATTGCCTCTTTTTCCTGCCAGTATAAGTACGGACTGTGTGACGTGCCTACTTGGATGCGGTCACTCATATAATCCTCCACCATTCTATCAATGTTGAGAGAATCATATGCAGTGACAGTAGACGACATGTCCGTAATCGTTGTCAGGTCCTTCAGTCCGGACCAGATGTCAGCATCAGCAGTCGCTCCAGACTGCCCTGCATCACCGCCAGCGGGTGGGCTCGGAATTCTGAGCCTTTTCCTCGCACCCCCAGTTGCGGGAGAATGTGAAGGAGGAGATGTTGACAGGTCGCGTTCCGCTTGACTTGACAATTTTGTCACCAGCAGGTCTTTCAACCCCAGCAGACCTGTGTCTGCCGGAAAGAGAGATCCAAGGTAGGCTTTAAATCTAGGATCGAGCACGGTGGCCAAAATGTAGTGCTCTGATTTCAACAGATTGACCACCCGTGAATCCTTGTTAAGCGAATTAAGGGCTGCATCCACAAGTCCCACATGCCTAGCGGAATCGCTCCGTGTTAGCTCCTCCTTCAATGCCTCCAGCTTCTTCTGCAAAAGCCTGATGAGGGGAATGACCTGACTCAGGCTGGCAGTGTCTGAACTGACTTCACGTGTGGCAAGTTCAAAGGGCATCAGAACCTTGCACAACGTTGAAATCATTCTCCACTGCACTTGAGACAGGTGCATTCCACCTACTATATCGTGCTCAATTGTATAGGCTTGAATGGCCTTTTGCTGCTCCTCCAACCTCTGAAGCATATAGAGGGTTGAATTCCACCTCGTTACCACTTCTTGCTTCAGATGATGGCAGGGCAGGTTCAGTAGTTTTTGGTGGTGCTCCAGTCTTCTGTACGTGGTGCCTGTACGCCGAAAGTGTCCCGCAATTTTTCTGGCCACCGACAGCATCTCTTGCACGCCCCTGTCGTTTTTTAAAATATTCTGCACCACCAAATTCAAGGTATGTGCAAAACATGGGACGTGCTGGAATTTGCCCATATTTAATGCACACACAATATTGCTGGCGTTGTCCGATGCCACAAATCCACAGGAGAGTCCAATTGGGGTAAGCCATTCCGCGATGATCTTCCTCAGTTGCCGTAAGAGGTTTTCAGCTGTGTGCGTATTCTGGAAAGCGGTGATACAAAGCGTAGCCTGCCTAGGAAAGAGTTGGCGTTTGCGAGATGCTGCTACTGGTGCCGCCGCTGCTGTTCTTGCGGCGGGAGTCCATACATCTACCCAGTGGGCTGTCACAGTCATATAGTCCTGACCCTGCCCTGCTCCACTTGTCCACATGTCCGTGGTTAAGTGGACATTGGGTACAACTGCATTTTTTAGGACACTGGTGAGTCTTTTTCTGACGTCCGTGTACATTCTCGGTATCGCCTGCCTAGAGAAGTGGAACCTAGATGGTATTTGGTAACGGGGGCACACTGCCTCAATAAATTGTCTAGTTCCCTGTGAACTAACGGCGGATACCGGACGCACGTCTAACACCAACATAGTTGTCAAGGACTCAGTTATCCGCTTTGCAGTAGGATGACTGCTGTGATATTTCATCTTCCTCGCAAAGGACTGTTGAACAGTCAATTGCTTACTGGAAGTAGTACAAGTGGGCTTACGACTTCCCCTCTGGGATGACCATCGACTCCCAGCGGCAACAACAGCAGCGCCAGCAGCAGTAGGCGTTACACGCAAGGATGCATCGGAGGAATCCCAGGCAGGAGAGGACTCGTCAGAATTGCCAGTGACATGGCCTGCAGGACTATTGGCATTCCTGGGGAAGGAGGAAATTGACACTGAGGGAGTTGGTGGGGTGGTTTGCGTGAGCTTGGTTACAAGAGGAAGGGATTTACTGGTCAGTGGACTGCTTCCGCTGTCACCCAAAGTTTTTGAACTTGTCACTGACTTATTATGAATGCGCTGCAGGTGACGTATAAGGGAGGATGTTCCGAGGTGGTTAACGTCCTTACCCCTACTAATTACAGCTTGACAAAGGGAACACACGGCTTGACACCTGTTGTCCGCATTTCTGGTGAAATACCTCCACACCGAAGAGCTGATTTTTTTGGTATTTTCACCTGGCATGTCAACGGCCATATTCCTCCCACGGACAACAGGTGTCTCCCCGGGTGCCTGACTTAAACAAACCACCTCACCATCAGAATCCTCCTGGTCAATTTCCTCCCCAGCGCCAGCAACACCCATATCCTCCTCATCCTGGTGTACTTCAACACTGACATCTTCAATCTGACTATCAGGAACTGGACTGCGGGTGCTCCTTCCGGCACTTGCAGGGGGCGTGCAAATGGTGGAAGGCGCATGCTCTTCACGTCCAGTGTTGGGAAGGTCAGGCATCGCAACCGACACAATTGGACTCTCCTTGTGGATTTGGGATTTCAAAGAACGCACAGTTCTTTGCGGTGCTTTTGCCAGCTTGAGTCTTTTCAGTTTTCTAGCGAGAGGCTGAGTGCTTCCATCCTCATGTGAAGCTGAACCACTAGCCATGAACATAGGCCAGGGCCTCAGCCGTTCCTTGCCACTCCGTGTGGTAAATGGCATATTGGCAAGTTTACGCTTCTCCTCCGACAATTTTATTTTAGGTTTTGGAGTCCTTTTTTTACTGATATTTGGTGTTTTGGTTTTGACATGCTCTGTACTATGCCATTGGGCATCGGCCTTGGCAGACGACGTTGCTGGCATTTCATCGTCTCGGCCATGACTAGTGGCAGCAGCTTCAGCACGAGGTGGAAGTGGATCTTGATCTTTCCCTAATTTTGGAACCTCAACATTTTTGTTCTCCATATTTTAATAGGCACAACTAAAAGGCACCTCAGGTAAACAATGGAGATGGATGGATTGGATACTAGTATACAATTATGGACGGGCTGCCGAGTGCCGACACAGAGGTAGCCACAGCCGTGAACTACCGCACTGTACTGTGTCTGCTGCTAATATATAGACTGGTTGATAAAGAGATAGTATACTCGTAACTAGTATGTATGTATAAAGAAAGAAAAAAAAACCACGGTTAGGTCACTGGTATATACAATTATGGACGGGCTGCCGAGTGCCGACACAGAGGTAGCCACAGCCGTGAACTACCGCACTGTACTGTGTCTGCTGCTAATATATAGACTGGTTGATAAAGAGATAGTATACTCGTAACTAGTATGTATGTATAAAGAAAGAAAAAAAAACCACGGTTAGGTCACTGGTATATACAATTATGGACGGGCTGCCGAGTGCCGACACAGAGGTAGCCACAGCCGTGAACTACCGCACTGTACTGTGTCTGCTGCTAATATATAGACTGGTTGATAAAGAGATAGTATACTCGTAACTAGTATGTATGTATAAAGAAAGAAAAAAAAACCACGGTTAGGTCACTGGTATATACAATTATGGACGGGCTGCCGAGTGCCGACACAGAGGTAGCCACAGCCGTGAACTACCGCACTGTACTGTGTCTGCTGCTAATATATAGACTGGTTGATAAAGAGATAGTATACTCGTAACTAGTATGTATGTATAAAGAAAGAAAAAAAAACCACGGTTAGGTCACTGGTATATACAATTATGGACGGGCTGCCGAGTGCCGACACAGAGGTAGCCACAGCCGTGAACTACCGCACTGTACTGTGTCTGCTGCTAATATATAGACTGGTTGATAAAGAGATAGTATACTCGTAACTAGTATGTATGTATAAAGAAAGAAAAAAAAACCACGGTTAGGTGGTATATACAATTATGGACGGGCTGCCGAGTGCCGACACAGAGGTAGCCACAGCCGTGAACTACCGCACTGTACTGTGTCTGCTGCTAATATATAGACTGGTTGATAAAGAGATAGTATACTCGTAACTAGTATGTATGTATAAAGAAAGAAAAAAAAACCACGGTTAGGTCACTGGTATATACAATTATGGACGGGCTGCGGAGTGCCGACACAGAGGTAGCCACAGCCGTGAACTACCGCACTGTACTGTGTCTGCTGCTAATATATAGACTGGTTGATAAAGAGATAGTATACTCGTAACTAGTATGTATGTATAAAGAAAGAAAAAAAAACCACGGTTAGGTGGTATATACAATTATGGACGGGCTGCCGAGTGCCGACACAGAGGTAGCCACAGCCGTGAACTACCGCACTGTACTGTGTCTGCTGCTAATATATAGACTGGTTGATAAAGAGATAGTATACTCGTAACTAGTATGTATGTATAAAGAAAGAAAAAAAAACCACGGTTAGGTGGTATATACAATTATGGACGGGCTGCCGAGTGCCGACACAGAGGTAGCCACAGCCGTGAACTACCGCACTGTACTGTGTCTGCTGCTAATATATAGACTGGTTGATAAAGAGATAGTATACTCGTAACTAGTATGTATGTATAAAGAAAGAAAAAAAAACCACGGTTAGGTCACTGGTATATACAATTATGGACGGGCTGCGGAGTGCCGACACAGAGGTAGCCACAGCCGTGAACTACCGCACTGTACTGTGTCTGCTGCTAATATATAGACTGGTTGATAAAGAGATAGTATACTACTAATATTATATACTGGTGGTCAGGTCACTGGTCACTAGTCACACTGGCAGTGGCACTCCTGCAGCAAAAGTGTGCACTGTTTAATTTTAATATAATATTATGTACTCCTGGCTCCTGCTATAACCTATAACTGGCACTGCAGTAGTGCTCCCCAGTCTCCCCCACAATTATAAGCTGTGTGAGCTGAGCAGTCAGACAGATATATAATATATATAGATGATGCAGCACACTGGCCTGAGCCTGAGCAGTGCACACAGATATGGTATGTATGTGACTGAGTCACTGTGTGCTGTGTATCGCTTTTTTCAGCAGAGAACGGATTATAAATAAAAGTGGTGGTCACTGGTCACTATCAGCAAAACTCTGCACTGTACACTACTGAGTACTCCTAATGCTCCCCAAAATTAGTAAATCAAGTGTCTAAACGGAGAGGACGCCAGCCACGTCCTCTCCCTATCAATCTCAATGCACGTGTGAAAATGGCGGCGACGCGCGGCTCCTTATATAGAATCCGAGTCTCGCGATAGAATCCGAGCCTCGCGAGAATCCGACAGCGTCATGATGACGTTCGGGCGCGCTCGGGTTAACCGAGCAAGGCGGGAAGATCCGAGTCGCTCGGACCCGTGAAAAAAAACATGAAGTTCTGGCGGGTTCGGATTCAGAGAAACCGAACCCGCTCATCTCTAATAAAAACCACTATAAGCCAGTATTTAAAAAAAAATCCCAAAAGAAAACAAAACAGTGCTGAAAACAAAGACATCACCCAGTATTATGCTGTTATTGATAATATTAGCAGCATGATAGGGGCAGTATGTGCCACACCCAGCCATCTTAATTTATTATAAATTACCTCCCCTCTCCCCCACGCGTCGACCGAGTCTCCCCGATGTGTGAGGCACAGAACTGACTAATACTGCAGTCAGTGAGAGCACCGGAGACATCCAGTCACTGGTTCAGCCTGTTCTCCTTTGGCGCTACCCTTGCACCTCGTCCGGCTCCATTAAAACCCCATGCGAGAACTACCTGAGGAGCTGCAGGAGCTACAGGCAGCCAGCCCAGCAGCCAGTCTCCCACTCTCACGTTAGGACTACGCAGCTGCCTCAACCGCGGCAGACACAACCTGGCTGAGCTCCCGTCCTCTGTAAAAAAATTAAATACATCGGTCAGAAGACCGGCTGACGTGAGGCATCACGTGACTCGACCGCGAGACCCGCGCCCAGGATTTCCTCAGCGGCGCCGGCAGCAGCTTTGGAGGTGCTGCAGTGCAATCACAAACAGCTCAGCCTGTCGGGCCACTTGTGATTGCGCGCTGGTGGGAGGTAGCGGGCCGGGCAGGATCGGTTTGCGGGCCGCGTCCGGCCCGCGGGCCGTATGTTGCCCACCCCTAGTCTACAGTATACACCCAGTATGCAAGGTCTTAATAACTATACCCGTGCATTTAAAGATGCCTTTACATACCGAGGGGTGGAGAGGGTTAACAAAGATTGGAGAGATAATGGGGGTCATTCCGAGTTGTTCGTTCGTTATTTTATTTTCGCAACGGAGCGATTAGTCGCGAATGCGCATGCGCAATGTCCGCAGTGCGACTGCGCCAAGTAAATTTGCTATGCAGTTAGGAATTTTACTCACGGTTTTTTCTTTGTTCTGGTGATCGTAATGTGATTGACAGGAAGTGGGTGTTTCTGGGCGGAAACAGGCCGTTTTATGGGTGTGTGCGAAAAAACGCTACAGTTTCTGGGAAAAATGCGGGAGTGGCTGAAGAAACGGAGGAGTGTCTGGGCGAACGCTGGGTGTGTTTGTGACGTCAAACCAGGAACGACAAGCACTGAACTGATCGCAGATGCCGAGTAAGTTTGAAGCTACTCAGAAACTGCTAAGAAGTGTGTAATCGCAATTTTAAGAATCTTTCATTCGCAATTTTACTATGCTAAGATTCACTCCCAGTAGGCGGCGGCTTAGCGTGTGCAAAGCTGCTAAAAGCAGCTTGCAAGCGAACAACTCGGAATGACCCCCAATGTACTAACCAATCTGCTCCTAAATGTCATTTTTCAAACACAGCCTTTAAGATGTAAGGCAGAAACTGAGTGGCTGGTATTTTACCTCTCACAATTTTATCTCTCACCCAGCATTGATAACACCACCCTCATGGATCTACTTATTACCATTTGCAGCCAGCACCCAAAAATAAAGACTCTTTATTGCATAATTAGCTGCAATAAGAAATCTTTATTCTCCCAGATGTACCAATGGCGAGACACTGGGATGTCAGCACATGTGCAAGTCAGAGTCACTTGGGCGGTATCACCTACTATTTTGCCTCTACTATGCCCCCTGCATGCAGCACGCCCGCTGAACAACTGGTTAAGTGCAATATGATCAAGTTGCTCGCTGTTGTAGAGCACGGCCAAATCTCAGCATACAGTATGTCAATCCAAGGTAATTGTACTTACCACAAACACTTTACACTGCTCTATACATTTACCTATACTACACTCAGCAATTGAGAAGAGGATGCAATTCAATAAAGCTGACACCAGTATAGTATCTACCAGTGGTTGTGCAATCATTGAATTATCAAAGTGATTTCTCAGAGGGACCCATACCCATATTTAGCTGGAACAAAATGGATAAAAGCTTAATGCTGATAAATAATAGCATGCTATTAAAAGCCCACAGAATTAGGAATGGAAAAAAAAAACTTTTAAAGCAAAGTTGTTTGGAGAACAATAAAAGTCTTTTTTTCTAAAAGCTCTGTAAAATGTCAGCTTTAGACAGATAATTGCATAGCACTGACTACCTTCCCTTCACTAGGATGATTTAAATAATGCATTTAAAATAATAATAATCAAGTATAAGACAACATGTAATGTTACGTGTCACTGTGCAGCAGATAAAAAGCTTCTCATGACCAAATATGTCTGTCTTTGTCGTACTCCAGTAATAATTATAATGTTGGTTAACAGAAGACTTAACTATTCCACACTCGCTGCTGTTTGATGGATACATGAACTGAAGTTGTTCAAAAGAGAGAAAACATAATTGTCTTGCATTTTTAAGTTTTCAAGTTACATTGATAATGAAAAGTCTGCCAGAAATATATTTGGATTTGGTAGCAGATGAGGAGAGAGAATGGCTCCAAAGAAGGCTTTTAATATGAACTCAATAAAAAAATAATTTTTTTTTTTCTTATCCAGAAGCGCAACTTTTTCTCCTCTGTATAAAGTCACATTTACAGGGCTACGGTTAATCTGTCGGGTCTGGGACTGAGGGTCGACAGCACAAAGGTCGACACACCTTAGGTCGACGCCAATTGGTCGACACACCTTAGGTCGACATGGACAAAAGGTCGACATGGACAAAAGGTCGACAGGAACAAGGTCGACATGGAAAAAGGTCGACATGAGTTTTTTATGTTTTTTTGGTGTAGTTTTCTTCGTAGAGTGACCGGGAACCCCAATTAGTGCACCGCGTCCCCTCGCATGGCTCGCTTCGCTCGCCATGCTTCGGGCATGGTGCCTTCGCTCCGCTACCGCTTCGATCGCCACACTTTACCGTTCCAATCGTAGTCCACGTGGATCGTTAAGTATGAAAAGGTTCAAAAAAAGAAAAAAATTGTGAAAAACTCATGTCGACCTTTTTCCATGTCGACCTTGTTCCTGTCGACCTTTTGTCCATGTCGACCTTTTGTCCATGTCGACCTAAGGCGTGTCGACCAATTGGCGTCGACCTAAGGTGTGTCGACCTTTGTGCTGTCGACCTGGAGTCCGGATACCAATCTGTCAGTCAACTTCCAAACGTGGATCACCAAGCCATTTGTGATTGGTTCTCATTGCCCGCTCTTCAATAAATAACATAGTAATTACTAATAAAGCATTTTATTTTAATTATGAGATCTATTCATGATGTTAATATTAACATCAGAGATACTTTAGTATCCAACTCACTGCGAGTAGCTTTGGCGGATACAAAATCTCAGAAGCAATTCAATATTGGTCCGTTGAGGAGACAGACGATCCGAAGATCAGTGCCCCCATAATCCTGTGAAACTTAGCACTGCCCAGGGCCGTATTAATCATGGCCGGGCCCCTAGGCTTTCAGGTATTTCTTACCCCCTCTGGCACTTCAATCTTTCACCCCCCTTCAGCTGATGTTTGGAAAGCAGTCAAGCAGATCTTGTTGTCTTTCTTCCTGCTCATACCTCTGCTTTTGCTCTCTGTTATCATCCATATGGATAAGTTCATGTCTAAGCAACCATGGGGTCCCAGAGGTGGTCCAGCTTGGAAGTGAAGGGGATGGGATACTACACCAGCTGACAAACCTTCCTCTCCTGTGGCTGGGTTTGGAGGTAGACCTCGGAGATTGCTGTCAGATTCATCTACAGTTGACACTGCTAAATCTTTTACGACACAGGAGATAACTGACATTTTGTCCTCATTATTGGATCAGAACTGTCTCCTATGAAAGATTCTTTGGATTGTGTGCTCACTCTGCTTAACCAGCTTGGCCAACGCCTTACCGAGGCAGAGCAATGGATATCTAACTTAGAAGATGATCTTACTGTGACGCGTGCAGTCATGTATGAGCAGGAAAAAGCAGTATAAATTTAAATATCTAGAAATCAGAAACAGAAGAAATAATGTTGCATATTTGGTCTCCCTGAATCGGTTAAATCTCAGGACCTTATGCAACTGATCTCCCAGTGGCTTCCTCTTGAGTTGGGCTGTGTCTCTGCTATTGGATCAATGTTGGTGAAACATGTTTATTACATCATCCCCAACAGGCAATCTACTAGAGACAGACCTCATCCTGTCATCATGAGGATTCTAAATTATTAAAAGTTTGACTCCTGGATGCATACAAGAAGCATTCTGATTTGTTGTATCAAGGTGACAAGTTTCTTTTATTTGAAAACTTTTCCTATATGGTGGCGGCAAAAAGAGTGGAATTTTCATCATCTCTTTGACCTGGGACATTGTTTTGCTTTATTATATCCAGCCAAATTGAGGGTTTTACCACACCACAAAATCATATTTCTTTGATACCCCCTTGCAGCCATAAACTTTGTGGACTCTCGATTCACAGCCTTCACTGCGTATGGATGACAATGGATACTCTTTGTGCCTTGTCTTCTACTTGATTTACGTTCAGGTTTATTATACTATTTGCAATATCGTTCCGGATACTGTTGTTTTTATAATGCTGTAATATTCAGTTTTTGATGCCTGATTTCTGTTTGTGCTTGTCACATAGACCACAATGTTTTCAATTGTGTTTTCTTCTGCATTCTCTACTTTATTTTTCTATGTTGTACAATTTTCTTTCTTACTGAATTGGATTGGGGAGGTGACTGTTTTGTCTATGCAGCCCCATACCAGGCTTTTTAGTACACGCTCTGAACTTATGAATCTATTACACTCTTCTGTTAGTCTCTTTTTCCCTGAGTTACTGAGGGGTAGATTTATTAAAGTTCTTTAGGGGTTAAAGCGCTATCTGCACACGTTATGTGCCGCAGATAGCGCATCCCCTGATGTAGTATCCCGGCAATGCGGTATAGAAGGCTGGGGCGCTATGCGCCCGCTGCCTTATCGGCGCCTCTATCTGTTAGATAGAACACCGATAAGCTTGCTAACTTATGAACGTTCGGTGTGCCCGAACGTTAGTCACTCCTACCCTGCTCCTCTTCGCCTCCCAGATCCAGCGCTGTGGGTGTACAAGCAGTTCCTCCCCCTACACACACGACAAGCTCCGGCATCCACAGAATGAAAGTGCGCATGCGCCAGCTTAACTCCCGAAAGGCACGCTGGGAGTTACTGGACGGCGCAGGCGTGGAAGTAGATACTGCAGCCGAAGCGGACGCATGTTATGGGAGGACACGTATCACCAGAAGGGTGAGATAACGTGCTCCCATAACGAACAAGGCAGGGTTAGTAAATTCACTTGAAAAGAGGTCCCGCTTCACCACGATAATGCGGTGAAGCGGGACCCTGCTTATAAAGAACCTTATGTGCATTTTAATAAATCTACCCCTCACTAACCCCTTTCTTTATACACCTTGTCTGGTCTGGCGTACACTTAAAAAAATATATTGGTTTACTTTAATCTAATTCCTTGTTCCTGCCTTTACTTTCCATTATAGAATTAATATCCAGTCCAGATTTTCAGAATGGTGAAGCAAATATGGTGATTCAGTCTTGGCACCAACTTAAGTTGGAATATAAATTTCTAAGATTTTGACTGCTCCTCTGTCCTTACTTGGTCACAAATTAAAGAGAAGTACCCTTCTCTTGATTTCCTTCTTTTTGCCTACATTCAAGTTTTTAGCTATATCACTCACTTACTGTCCTGTTTAATGTCTACTGATTTAAATTGCTCTTTAGATAGTGTAGTGTGTCACGATCCGGGTAACTGGACGCCGTTTCCTGCCTGTTAGGTGTCTCCTGAGGTTGGCTCAGAGAGCCAGGGCCGGACTATGTCTATGTTTTGGGTTATATTTCATGGTTGTTGCCTGCAGCGCTGGCTCAGCGGCCTCCTTAGTGTATACACTTATGGTGGTGTGACGCTCTCAGCCCCGTCGCAGCCGTCATTGCTGCACCTGTGGTCTTCTGCTGGATGTGCGTCCTCTGTGTGCCGCGGCCGTCATCACCATCCCTGTGGCCGCTGTGCACGTCTGGGCACGTGGAGTTTTTGCTGCTGCGGCCTCCGCCGCCATTACCGTTTGACACATGGTTTCTGAGTGCTTCTTTCCCCTTCAATCACCGTCAATGGGCGCAGCCATTTTGGATTGTATCACATCATACTCTCTTCACCTATCCGCAGTGCTGCCAGAGCCTGAGCATAATTGTCAGCCAATCCCTGCTATCCAGCAGGTATAAATATCCTGTCTCAGCTCCCAGAAGGTTGTCAGTGCTTCCATTGTCTCTCCAGCGTTCCAGTAAGCAGCTTCACTAAGGACTCTCCTGTGAATACTTCCTGCAGTATAGCCTGACTCCCTGGTGGTTCCTCTCTGCGGTGCAGCTCCAGTTCTCCTGTGCTGACACTCTGTGGTGCAACCTGCCTGCCTTGTTCCCGCACCCAGCGGAAGCAGAGTGTATGACTCCGGCTTCCAGCGGCCACTCTCTAGCAGTCCTCTGTCTCCACTACTACCAGTACTCATTATCACAGTGGAGTATTTATCAGCGATCCCCAGCATCACTCAAAGCTTTATCTGCGATCCCCAGCATCACTCAAAGCTTTATCAGCGATCCCCAGCATCACTCAAAGCTTTATCTGCGATCCCCAGCATCACTTAAAGCTTTACCAGCGATCCCCAGCATCACTCAAAGCTTTATCTGCGATCCCCAGCATCACTTAAAGCTTTACCAGCGATCCCCAGCATCGCTTTACGCTTCACTTGTGTTCCCAAGTTTCAGAAAGCACTCCCACTTATACTCTGGATTACTGGTCTTAACCAGTTGTGATTCAGAAACTCACTTGTGACATTTATTGTTTGGTTGCACATTCTTTGACTTTTATGATTTAATAAAAACCCTCAAAGGCACCTTCTGTTGTTGTGGTCACGCCTTAGGGCTTCTGGTACTACTATCTCAACACATGTCGACGAGTCCCCTCTTACCTCCTAAATTCACATACCCGTCAGCCCCTACAACTGAGGCTTCCAGTTACCGACATCAGCCCTCAGTTGTGACATAGTGAAATTCCTTCCTAGGCAATCTCACATTATATCACTAATATAGTCTTACACTAGATGGAGGTTGGATCTATCTAAAGTTACAGCGAGACTTGCCAAATGGAGGAACATCTTTGTGAGGATCGATTTGAAGACTGTGGTTAGGTGGTGTGTTATGCTCAATAAACAATTAGTCTCCTCCTCTTACGCGGAGATGCATTATAAATTACTTCATAGAGTATATTACACCACTCGACTCTAACAAGCTGCCGAGTGGCCTATTATCCTTGCGAGTCCCGGTTGTTTACTGGCAACCAGGGCGCCGCTCAGCTAAAGGTTGCCTCTGGTTGCTTAGAAAAGTAGCTGATCTTGTCAGTGGACCTTATCTACGTGCAGAAATGAAGCTGCACAGAGTTTGCAGTTAAGTAAAACACTCCCAGACTGGCTTTCCCGATTGGACAGTGTTACTCTTATAAGTCAGTCAGCCCAGCTATCTGTGCCAGTTATGGCTTGTGCTTTGGAAGTGTAAACCACTGGTCCCTGTCTGCTAACCTTCCTGGTTATGTGTATACTCTGCCAGATTATCTACTCATTTATTCCTGACTCTTGCCCTGCCTGTACTCACCTCCAGTCCTGTGTGTTAACCCCTCATCTGACTTCCCAGTGTTCCTCTACTCAGCCTGCAAGATTACCATCTACTCAGTGCCTGCATACCATCAACTCAGTGCCTGCTAAGTTATCTTCACAGTGCCTCATCTGCCCTGGTTGAGATTCCGGCCCAGTTCTGATCTCACCCTCTGAGCTCCCATATGTCTCTAACCATCAGTTATTCTTCAGTCCATTATCCTGTGGTTTTCAGCCTATTGTGTGAGCCCCTATTGCTGGAGGTTTAAGTCCAGGGGGTTCCCTAAATACCAGTGTGCATATGAAGCGCTAAGGGAACAGCGGGGGGAGGGGGTGCTATTGGCAGAAGACCCTCTTGAGGACTCTAGGGGCCTCACATCAATAGTGCTGGAGTTCCCTATTATCGACTTCAGTTTCTCACGGGAGCTTCTGGCAATTCCCTTTGTTTTAGACGTGCTGCAGCAGATGCAGATACTATTCACTGTTTGTGGTACTGTCCGGTGGTACAAACATTTTGAAAACCTGTACAAGGTTACATTAATACTGATTTTGAAATAACATTTACAGTCCATATGTCCTGGGCATTTTAAAACTATTATACTTCTATGACTTCATAATCTAGATTGAAAAGGGTTTGATTATTACTTACTTGCATAGCAGCTGCCGCAAAGAAAGCTATGCATACTGACACAATGCTTCTTGGAGAATGTCCTTTGGAAAGGGGAGTCAAAACTGGATTTTTTTGGAAAGTCACATCAGTTCTATGTTAACAGATTAAAAAATTGCATGTCATACTGGACGGCTCATAGCGCTCCTTTTCTGGATGATCGCGGGACCTGCCTTGACCCTGCCGGCGACCCTGGAGTGCTCACCCCTGACACCGGAGACCTGAAGCCTGCTGCCTGAGGGGGAGCCCAGCTATGCCTGAGCCCTGCTGGTTTCTCTGGCGCACACAGCATGGTGCTTCTTGGTGGATGGACCTAACTCTCCCACCAGCTCTGCACTCCTTCAGAGCTCTCGCTTCACTGAGGGATTTAGGGGTTGTACGTTTCCTATGGAGAGCCATCTCTGCCCCATCGCGTGCCTACAGCCCTGCTGAACTGTGAGGACTCACTCCTGGCGCCCGGGGACCCAAGCACTGTCTCACGTGAACTGCGGCCTCACCTCCCGGGTGAAGCCGCGGCCTGTAGTATCCGGCGAGACCTGGCGGCAGGGTGTGACTGGCGTGGAGGTTAGTGCGCCCAGCGTGTTACACCCCAGGGATGCCCTGAGTCACTGTGTGACCCCCTGGACCCTCCAGACTCCCTCCAATGGCGGTTAGGCCTAGTAGCTGCCACCCGCGAGCTGCGGCCTGGCCTCCCGGGTGCGGCCTTGGCCTGGGGTATCGGGCGGAACCCGGCGGTGGAGGGTGCTCGGCACAGAGGTCGGAGCACCACAGCTACCGTGCTACGGGGGCACCCTGAGACACTGATTAACCCTCCTGAACACTCCCGGCCTATCCCTGTGATAGGGAGACCCAGCGACTTCCGCCAATGGATTGCGGCCTGGCCTCCCTGGTGATGCTGCACTTCGGGTGGTACCCGGCCATGATACACATCCAGCACATCTCACAGACTTCCTCCGGAGGTGCCTTTATCCACTGCATGACCCCCTTGCATCTCATCTCAAAGTCACTGATCCCCGCGGGGCCATCTGTCCCCATCTGCTCTGCTTTTCCTGCACTGGTGGAAACCAGGATCGCATGGTGCTGAGGATCTGGTGCTGGAACCCCCTTTCAACACCCTCAAACCCCCTTCAATTACCTTCACCGCTCCCCATCCACCTTTGCATTTACTGTCCGCTGATACAGCATCTTACTGGATAGGCTGATGCTACCTCGTTGACTTATATGCTCTACTCTCTGACAAGAGACTTCCTTTACCCTACAATGTGATGTTAGTGCTCTGAGTTACAATGACCTATCCTGGCCATGCTGAGGGGAACTTGTGATGTGTCACCTACACGTTGATATCCAGCTCGAGGATAATTCCTTCTGATTGTACTTCAGACCTTGCCTCATGCCGAGACGTCGTTCTTTGATAAGAAGTAATGATAAGGGGTATATTTTCCCTTCTCTTCTATTCCCCTCCTTTTCTCTGTCTGATTCTATTGTTTGTATTATATTACTATATTTCATATCTTTGAAGCAAATGTAGAATTTTAACCTTTTAGTGATTTATAATAATCATCACTAATTGTGTACCTTTTATTAACAAACCCGCAGAGGTTGCATCTAGACATATATATCTTTAAATCATTAGGAATATTCTGCTCATGGAAGAATGCACGCCAGTCATATAGAATGTAAAACGTAAGAATGTATTTCAACAAACAATTGCTACTCATAGAATTCACTTTTATCATTAAACAGTACTGGTCAAATACAATGCAAGTCACCATATAATAGTTTCACAGATTCAAACTATATAAGAAACAGGATGAAATAAGTGTGAGAGATGTATGTATGTATGTATATATATATATATATATATATATATTTATTACTGGGGAGATATCACTCAAAGCACTCGGCTAAATCCTAGATTTATTGATATATATTGGAAAGATATATATCTCAGAGGAATATTTTAGGGGATTGGTTTTGGTTTATGTATGTATGTGTTTGTGTGTGTGTGTGTGTGTGTGTGTGTGTGTGGGGGGGGGGGCAGCATGTGACTGCATTGTCCACAGACCGCATGGGACAGAAGCTAGACTCCATTTTGGGAAAACTCCAATGATTCCAGAATGTATAAGCTTCAACATAATGCATATGTGCTGATTTCACAATTCCAAGCCATCTAATCACCTTTCACAATTCCAAGCCATCTAATCACATTTCACAATTCCAAGCCAACATAGTATCTCAATAACCAGAGCATATTGTATACTGTCCATAATATATGAACCATCACAAGACCAGATCACCAGGTAACCACAAGTATCAGCATGCCATTGCTACAAGCACATGACTACAGTAACAAAAGGAAGTATGTGTTGACTTCTATATTTCAGCAAGATGCACTATATAAAACCATTACAATCTGTTATAAATCACCATACCAGGATTGCTATGCTACAGATTGTCTAATGTTCCAATTACCATTACAGATTTCACAGAGAATTATCACCAACACATAACAATCACATAATTGCACAAGTACCATTAACGTTAAGCCATTTGTATTTCCAAATTAACTATTCTATGCCATTGTTTCACAACTACTGTACCACAAACACATATTTAACTATTCTATGCAATTTATCTATGAGATATAGAGATTATGATACTTAGCCTTAGTGAGGGGATCGGTCCTGGTGATGAGCAATCCATGCTTCTGGAGGCTAGGTTGATTCTGAGTGAGCTCTGTGATTTCAAGTAGATATATCATACCTGCGTTCCAGCTATGGGGGTGTGTGATCCACAGGAAGTGTGTGTCTTAACAGCATGTGGGCTAGCTGTATTGTAGTGATGGGGCCATGTGAGCTTGGTTATTCAAATGCTAACTAGCCAAAGCTACAGTGTAGAGATGTTAATTAGGCTCAGGTCACAGAAGCCAATATTATCAATTCATTCTTTGTATAATAGTAAAATATAATATATGTCTCTAAAATGGATATAAGGAAATTACTCTGTAACATTCTTCCAAGAAATTGTCCAATATTCCGGCCAAAACCTCTAAAGTTACTGCATTTCGCTCATTGTTTGGGACTCCTGCTTTTGATTCCACCTCGTCAGCCCCCTCGTCTCCCACCCTCATTTCACGCATCATGGAGGACAGCGGGGCGGCAGGAGGTGGTGCTTTAATGAACAATTTCTTTGCGACTCAGACTGTCGGACCCAACTAGAAGAGACTATAGATGACTACATTGCTTTTAATCTGACTGACGGGGTTTCCCCAGTGACTGTATGGGAGGCACATAAATGTGTAATTAGGGGGAAATGTATCCAACTAGGTTCCTGCCTTAAAAAGCAAAAAACTGAATGTCGAGATGCCTTACTTGCTAAAATCAGAGATCTGGAAATGACACATAAATCTACACTAACTTCTGCTGTCTTAGAGGAGCTGCAAGAGGTGCAGTCATCTCTAAATATCTTACTGAATGAGGGCACCGGCAGGGCATTTAGTTGCTGTCGTCATATATACCATAGGTGGGGCAATAAACCTGGGAAACTGCTGGCGCATGCTTTACGAGCGCAGAGATCATTGGCTTATATTAAAGAGCTTAAGGATTCTTCTGGTACTTCTCATGCTTCTGATAAAAAGATGGCTGAGATTTTTCATAGATATTATACAGATCTCTATAATTTGTCTCCCAATATGAGCGTTCAACGCATGAGACTCCAGTAAAAGATTTTTTAGAGGAGGTTAAATTCCCGTCACTTTCTGACAATGTGACATCGGCCTTAGAAGAACCTTTTACTGACACTGAACTGCTGGCTGTTCTGAAGGCTTCCCCATCTGGTAAGAGCCCGGGCCCCGACGGCTTTCCCATCACATATTATAAGATGTTTCAGGATAAACTTCTCCCTCTTCTGCTCCGTGGTTGCAACTCAGTTTCCCTAGAGGCCTCCTTTTCTATTCAGTCCCTAGAAACGCATATCACAGTCATACTGAAAGATGGCTAGGATCCATCTTTACCTTCTAGCTATCGACCAATCTCCCTACTGAATGTCGATGTTAAATTGTATGCCAAACTTATGGCGAACCGCCTACATTTATTGTTACCGAGGGTGATTCATCCAGATCAGGTTGGTTTTGTCCGAGGTAGGGAAGCGAGGGACAATACTATTAGGGTGATAGATCTGATAGCACATGACCAGACTGTTAAGGCTCCCATGATGATTCTTTCTACAGATGCCGAGAAAGCCTTTGACCGCATAGACTGGGCTTTCATGGAAGCGACGCTGCGGCGCTTGGACCTAGGTGAAGTACTTCTGCAAAGAATCCTTGCACTGTGTCAGCTCCTTCGGCACGGGTTAGGGTGAACGGATTGCTCTCTGATCCCATTCCCATTTCGAATGGGACCAGACAGGGCTGCCCCTTGTCACCATTAATATTTGTTATTTGCATGGAGGCCTTAGCTAGAGCCATTAGATTGAATCCAGATATCACAGGCCTGACGGTCGGTGATACTGAACATTGTATAGCTCTATTTGCAGATGACCTCCTGGCAGTTATTACAAATCCTACTGTGCCATTGCCCAATCTCTTGAAAGAATTCTCACGCTTAGGAGCGTTATCTAATTTCAAGATTAATTATGCTAAATCAACGGCTCTCAATATCTCTCTCCCTGTAGAATTCGTTTCTTCTCTCAGTGCCGCGTTTCCCTTCACCTGGCATTCCACTCATATTAAATGCTTAGGAATATTACTTCCCTCCTCTCTATCCACAACTGTGACTATTAATCATTCCTTTATTGCGGAAGATTCGTAACGAAATGTCACAATGGCTTACACAGAAATTTTCCTGGTTGGGCCGTATGAACATTGTGAAAATGAATATACTGCCGAGATTGTTATATCTTTTTCAGACTATTCCTTTAAAGCTTCCCCCGCACATAGGGCAATTAGCCATTTTGTTTGGAGAGGAAGGAAACTTAGATTTAAGCACTGCTATTTATTTCGTAGGAAAGCCCAGGGAGGTCAACAGTTACCAATGATATCAGCGTATTATCAAGCCACGATTTTACACAGGATTTTGGATTGGTCAAGACCTGCTACTAGCTCCAAACAGTGGGTGGATTTAGAGAGACGGTCCTCCGGTTTATGCTTGTCAGCAGTCCCCTGGCTTCAGGCCATTATTTGCTCTCCTCATTTGATGGTTGGACCCACTTTGATTCTCTGGAAATCATTATGCACCAAATTGGGTCTTTCTTCGTCAAATTCCCTGCTCCTTCCATTTCTTCACAATCCATTATTTGTACCTGGCCTTATGGGACGATTAACGGGTTTGTCTAGGATAACACATTTACTCTCAGAGGGGAAGATTAAATCTTTTAGTGACCTTTGTGAGGGCACTGACATTCCCACTACAGACTTCTGGTTCTACCGTCAAATACGCCATTTCATTTCCTCACAAAGGACAGCTGTTGCACTAACACGAGACCTCACACCTTTCGAAATAATGTGCTCCCAGTCTTCTGAACCCACCCATGTTATATTAGCTATATATAAGATACTTTTGCATGGTCATTTCACTGAGGACCCATCTTTTTGTAAAGCGTGGGACACTGACCTCATTCAACAGCTGAAACCTGCAGTCTGTAGAAGGCACCCATCACACCTGGTACAGCTGAAGCAGTTTGCCAAGTAAGAGCGGGCTACCTGCTGACAGGTACAGACGTCTCACAGAGAGCTAACAGAAATAGTGTGATTGCAGTGATTGACTGTAAAGGTTGAGCAGCAAAGTATTTGTGTCAAAATTCTGTTGAATCTAAAATCATATATAAAGTTTGTAGATTAAATGCTAATTTTCACAATTCTGATTTGATCACAAATGGCCTGATTTAGGGCCTAATTCAGACCTGATCACTGGGCAGTGATTTTTGCAGCCCTGCGATCAGATAGTCACCGCCTACAGGGGGAGTGTATTTAAGCTGTGCAAGTGTGCGAACGCATGTGTAGCAGAGCTGCACAAACGGATTTTGTGCAGTCTATGTGCAACCCAGGACTTACTCAGCCGCTGTGATCACTTCAGCCTGTCCAGGACCAAAATTGATGTCAGACACCCTCCCGTCCAACACTTGGACACGCCTGCGTTTTTCCAGACACTCCCTGAAAATGGTCAGTTGCCACCTTACAAACGCTCTCTTCCTGTCAGTCACCTTGCGATCGCCCCTGGGAATGCTTTTTTCGCACCATCCCGTTACTATGTACCGATCCGGGTTGCTGCGGACCGTCGTGCCTGCGCATTGCGATGCATACGCATTCGCAGTTCAGACCTGACTGCAGGCTGTGAGAAAATGCAGCCTAGCGATCAGGTCTGAATTACCCCCTTAGTTAGTAACAAATCCAGTGAATGTTAAATTTTCACCTGCAAAAATATTTTGTACTGCTATTTGCGGTGGGGGGTTGAGTGGTGGTGGATGAAAATGCATAACTCAATTCAAATTTGTTAGGGTAATACGCCTAGACCAACTCTAAAATGCACTGTAAAATATGGCACAGCCTCTCTTGTCTTGCATAAGCGATCACGGATTAAACTCTTCGTTCAACCAGTTTGTATGAACAAACATTTTGTCCAATTTCAAGTGTTTGGGAGCAAATGGTATTGTCATTTGCTTTCAACCATTACCAGAGTTTCATTCCAACCAGCGAGATCTGGAGGATGATCTGCCAGATAATTGTATAGTGCAGAGGTTCTCAAACTCGGTCCTCGGGGGCCCACACAGTGCATGTTTTGCAGGTCTCTTCACAGAATCGCAAGTAAAGTAATTTGCTCCACCTGTGGACCTTTTAAAATGTGTCAGTGAGTAATTAATACACCTGTGCACCTACTGGGTTACCTGCAAAACATGCACTGTGTGGGCTCCCGAGGACCGAGTTTGAGAACCTCTGGTATAGTGTATGCCCAGCTTTACTGACACCTGTTGTGACATCAGTGTTTGAATGCTATTACATTTGTTGGGAATATGCTTAGAATGTCCAATGCAGGGAAAAACTGCAAAATACCCACACTTGGAAATACAGGATGACTCAGAACAAGTTTGTTTTTGTAAATTCAATAACTGTTATGGAATGTTAAAGCATACTTGACTACCTGACCCTCTCCATGAGGGAGAAAATGCTCTGTTCCTGGACTTTCCTGGTAATGTATGATTGCCATCACCTGTGGTGAAACGCCTTTCTTATCAATTACCTAGCTCACCACAGGTGATGGCAATCATACATTACCAGGAAAGTCCAGGAACAGAGCATTTTCTCCCTCATGGAGAGGGTCAGGTAGGCAAGTATGTGTTTAAGTGATGTCTTACTCATTGTTGGTTGAAGTAAGTCATTTGGACCATAAACTGACACTCTCTTTGACAAAGCCTCTATATAAAGAGGGGAAATGTATGAGAGGAAGTACCTGGGCACAATTGTTTATTGATCATAAGATCACCTACCGCTGCAGATACATATTATACCTGCTTAAACTGGGCACACACTATACCAGAGGTTCTCAAACTCGGTCCTCGGGGGCCCACACAGTGCATGTTTTGCAGGTCTCCTCACAGAATCGCAAGTGAAATAATTAGCTCCACCTGTGGATCTTTTAAAATGTGTCAGTGAGTAATTAATACACCTGTGCACCTGCTGGGTTACCTGCAAAACATGCACTGTGTGGGCTCCCTAGGACCGAGTTTGAGAACCTCTGAACTATACAATTATCTGGCTGGTTGGAATAAAAATCTGGTAATAGATAAGAGAAAATGACAATGTGCACCTCAGGGTGGGAGGGGGGATCCTAAATGTGCAGAGAGAGAGATTTGGATGGGATGCAGGGAGGGGAGGGGACCCGCGTGCAGTCTCCGTCGGGGGCCCCCTCCTCTGCAGCAGCAGTAGACTCTGGCATAATGCCAGAGTCTACTGCGCATGTGCATGGGTGCCCATGTGCATGGGTGCATACTGCGCATGTGCAGGTCTCCGGGAACATGGCGGCCACACCTTCCCGGTGACACCTTCAGTGCGCATGTGCAAATCACTCAGAAATGGCCGCGGCGGCCATTTTCCGAGTAATTTGTGCTCGCACAGCAGTGACACCGTCACGGGACTCCGGAGGGGTAAGTATAATGGATGGGTGCAGTGTGTGCGGTGTGGACCCAGGGGCCCGTGTGCACCGCACACACTGCACCCATTATAGAAACACCAATGGTGGGGTGTGTTCAAACTGAAATCTAAATTGCAGTTTAAAAATAAAGCAGCCAGTATTTACCCTGCACAGAAACAATATAACCCAACCAAATCTAACTCTCTCTGCACATGTTATATCTGCCCCACCTACAGTGCACATGGTTTTGCCCATTAGCTAACAAATTTGCTGCTGTGATCAGATCTGAATTGGGCCCAAAAACTGTTGTTCATACAAACTGGGTAAATCACGGACAGGTTTTGCCCATTTTCCAGTGTTTGGTAGCAAATAGTTGATTGTCATTTGCTCTCATCCATTACTAGATTTTCTTTCCAACCAGCCAGATCTGGCAGATTATATGCCAGATAATTGTATAATGTATGCCCATCTTTACACTAAGGATTGTTGATTGGATGCTTCCTGCTGCTGGAACCATTCACTATCCCCTGGAGTGTTTGAAACAGTCTCCTGAGCTCCCTCTGCCTGAGTGACAAGGCCTGCCATTGATGCAGGAGCACCTCACATGATCACGCTTGAGCATCTAAGGTACAGCATTGAGACAGTTGGGTCGGGCAGCCACCACTGTGCATGTGCCGGACCTACAATAAAAGTGTGCCAATAAGCCGAACATTCTGGTAAATTAACATCCATTCCATTTGTGTCTGGGAGCAGACTGTCATGTTACTTCTAGCTATAGATGTTATTGGAACTTTTTTTGCTCGTTTAATTTACTGCGGGAGGCACTTTTTACAGAATATGATTGCAGGCGAGATGTAATAACGTCCGATATTGCGGAGGTGCAGGATGCCGGACGATCTCAGATGTTTTTTAAACAATGCCTTGTAAATGACTGCTGCTTTAATCAGCAGAATCGTCCAGAATCCCGCAACTCCGGCAATCTCGGACGCTAATACATCTCGCCTTATATATCACTTGTGAAGCCCTGTGTTTTAATGAATTTGAACTTGATACAGTTGCAATTCGAAGCATAGATTAGTTTTTATATCTGTAGCAGATATATCTGTGTATGAAGGTTACATGTATTTACATATTTATTTTATTAAATATTTCTGTGAATTTGAATTGTGTGCTCAGTATTTAAATAATTATGAATATAATTTGTATCATTAAATACCAATTTCTTTATTTTTATATATATAGTGTGTTCAGACATTATTTGTTTCTACCACCTCAGATTTATTGTCTTTATTGATAATAGCGTATTTCCCTAATAAGTATTTTTGTTGTCTCAGAGGTAGAACCCATCACGGGGGGTCATTCCGAGTTGATCGTAGCTGTGCTAAATTTAGCACAGCTACGATCAGGCACTCAGACATGTGGGAGGATGCCAAGCACAGGGCTAGTCCGCCCCGCATGTCAGTGCCGGCTCCCCCGCACAAATACAAAAGCCTTTGTATTTGTGGAGTAACTCCCGGCCAGCGCAGCTGCTGCAGCTGGCCGGGAGTTGTGACACGCAGCCGCCGAGCCACGCCCCCCTCCAATGGTCCGCCCACGCCTGCGTTGGCCGTACCGCGCCTACTAAACAGCGGCTTAACGCTGCAGTTCAGCCGCCTCCCGCCCAGCGACCGCCTCTGTCTCAGAGGCGATTGCTGGGCACCGACGACTGCCATGCGCCAGTGCACCGCGGTGCCTGCGCATGCGCAGTTCCGACCCGAACGCTGCGCTGCGACAAACTACAGCGAGCGATCGGGTCGGAATGACCCCCACTGTACGATATCCGGATGATATATAGACAGTGTCTCTAGTTAGACAGTCAATAGATAGACACCATATGTTAGACAGACATTAGGTCGACAGGGTCAACAGGCTGACATGAAAAAGTTACAGTACAAAATGTTGACAGTTTCAAAATTAGACAGGGTCATAAGGTCAACATGAAAATGGTCGACATAAAAAAGGTAGATACAGGTTGTTTTTTCAATTTTACATGTATTTGGACTTTTTCATTCCTTCTCTATCTATGTTGGCAAAGAGTTGGTTATAAACCTTGTGGCGAGCGCAGCGAACCACTAAGCCTGAAGCATGGTGAGCGGATGCCTTTCTACAATTGGGGGTCCCAGATGACAAAACTATCCACACAAACCACAAAAATGCCAAAAAATGTTGTCTACCTTTTTTATGTCAACCATTTTCATGTCTCCCTTTTGACCCTGTCGACCTTTTGACTGTCTAACTCAGGGGTGGGGTACCTCCAGCCCGCGGGCCGAAGCCATTTGCTTCGGCCCACCCGCTTGTGTCAGTGAGACACGCCGCAGCTCAGTCCGGCGGCAGCGTGTCTCAGCTGTCAGGGCAGGGAGGAGAGCGCGGCTATGTCGCGCGCCGTCAGCGCGTAGGACTTCAAACTAGCCGCCGGTTCATGAGCCAATCAGAGCTCGCGGACCGGCAGCCAATCAGGAGCCGCCGCTGCCGGTCTGCGAGCTCTGATTGGCTCACGAACCGGCGGCTGGTTTGAAGTCCTACATGCCGCCGCCGCCCGACATAGCCGCGCTCTCCTCCCTGTCCTGACCCCGTGCCAGCCGAGACACGCCGCCAGATGGAGCAGCAGCAGCAGCGGTAAGCAGCACAGTGGGGTGGGGGCGGCACTGTGGGGGCATTTGTATACCTGGCACTGCGGGGGCATTTGTATACCTGGCACTGTGGGGGCATTTGTGGATTTGGCACTGTGGGGGCATTTGTATACCTGGCACTGTGGGGACATTTGTATACCTGGCACTGTGGGGGCATTTGTATACCTGACACTGTGGGGGCATTTGTATACCTGGCACTGTGGGGGCAATTGTGGATCTGGTAGTGTGGGGGCAATTGTGGATCTGGCACTGTGGGGGCATTTGTGGATCTGGCACTGCACTATTGAGGGCAAATGTGTATCACGTCCCATTTGAATTGGCCACACCCATTTTTTTGCCGCGCAATACCTCTAAGACCTACTGGGGGGCAGGGTAATTTTTTTAGTTGAGAATTTTTGTATGGCCCCCCGTAGGATTTTATAAATATCCAAATGGCCCTTGGTAGTAAAAAGGTTCCCTACCCCTGGTCTAACTAGACATTGTCTATCTGTTATACCACACCCTCACTGTACACCAATTCTGAAGGTAAAATGGTATTAAATCATAAATTAATCGTGCACCAATATAAAGAAGAAAATGTTGTAACATTCAGTCAACATCACAGATTATCAACTGAATAGTTTGATAACTTTTATTTGTAGTGAAGTCGCCAATAGCCCAGTTATAGAAGGGTAGTACAGGTTGAGTATCCCTTATCCAAAATTCTAAATCAAACATTTTTGGTTCCCCTACTGAGATAATGACACATAAATATGTATATTATATTACATTATATATCTATATAATATATCTATATATACACATAATATATAATATATATGTCATTATCTCAGTAGGGGACCCAAAAAAATTTGATAAGGGATACTCAACGCTGTATATCAACAGAAGAAAAATAAAATAAAAAATAAACATACAGAAAAAAATGTGCTCGCTTTTTTTATGAAAGACTCTCATTGCCTCATAAAATTTGATATATACAGTACTTGGTTGTTGATATTTTTGTAGATCTTCACCAGCGGTTGAGTAGTTACAATTTTAATATCTTGAAAATAAGATTGTTTTTAAAATCCAACCTCCCACTATAAGTGGAGGACAAGAGCTGATTTTCAACAGCCCAGAGCTTGTACAAAACTCAAGTGTTTATATGGCGTGAAAATGGCTGTACATGCTTTCTCAAAACAAGAGATGCCTCTAAAATTTCACCGTCTCAACCTCTCTGATTTTGATAAGTTCACTCGATACTCTGCACCAGCTCTATACAAAGCATGAAATGCACTTGTTCCCCCCAACACTTAGGGGTAAATGTACTAAGTGCCAGTTTACAAAAGACACTGCTTCTAGGCATATTTTACAGGAAATGTAAAACAGCAAAACAAAACAGAGCATTAGTGCATTATGCAGTGCAAACTTTTGCCTCTTTGCCAATGTCAGCTTGTACAGCAAACCCATCAGCTTTGGCTGAACTCTAGGTTCCCCTGCACAAACTGAGGCTGTGCCCCTGCACGAACTGAGGCTGTTTCACATTGATCTGTATAATATTAAAAATGAGAAAAATAAATATTGAATAGTATTACTACCACTTAATCAAAGCAATACAAAACTACAACACAGTTATCACTAGATTTTGTGCTAAGGTGACTAGACAGGCTGACACAAGGCTTTTTTTAAAAATGTTTTTAAATCATGGAAAGACAAATATACACATTCTAATATATATGTATATATATACACTGCTCAAAAAAATAAAGGGAACACTAAAATAACACATCCTAGATCTGAATGAATGAAATATTCTTATTAAATACTTTGTTCTTTACATAGTTGAATGTGCTGACAACAAAATCACACAAAAATGATCAATGGAAATCAAATTTATTAACCCATGTAGGTCTGGATTTGGAGTCACACTCAAAATTAAAGTTGAAAAACACACTACAGGCTGATCCAACTTTGATGTAATGTCCTTAAAACAAGTCAAAATGAGGCTCAGTAGTGTGTGTGGCCTCCACGTGCCTGTATGACCTCCCTACAATGCCTGGGCATGCTCCTGATGAGGTGGCGGATGGTCTCCTGAGGGATCTCCTCCCAGACCTGGACTAAAGCTTCCACCAACTCCTGGACAGTCTGTTGGTGGATGGAACGCGACCTGATGTCATGTCCCAGATGTGCTCACTTGGATTCAGGTCTGGGGAACGGGGTGGCCAGTCCATAGCATCAATGCCTTTGTCTTGCAGGAACTGCTGACACACTCCAGCCACATGAGGTCTAGCATTGTCTTGCATTAGGAGGAAACCAGGGTTAACCGCACCAGCATATGGTCTCACAAGGGGTCTGAGGATATCATCTCGGTACCTAATGGCAGTCAAGTTACCTCTGGCGAGCACATGGAGGGCTGTGCAGCCCCCCAAAGAAATGCCACCCCACTGACGCACTGCCAAACCGGTCATGCTGGAGGATGTTGCAGGCAGCAGAACGTTCTCCTTGGCGTCTCCAGACTCTGTCACATGTGCTCAGTGAGAACCTGTTTTCATCTGTGAAAAGCACAGGGCGCCAGTGGTGAATTTGCCAATCTTGGTGTTCTCTGGCAAATGCCAAACGTCCTGCACGGCAGTGGGCTGTAAGCACAACCCCCACCTGTGGACGTCGGGCCCTCATACCACCCTCATGGAGTCTGTTTCTGATCATTTGAGTAGACACATGCACATTTGTGGCTTGCTGGAGGTAATTTTGCAGGGCTCTGCCAGTGCTCCTCCTTGCACAAAGGCGGAGGTAGCGGTCCTGCTGCTGGGTTGTTGCCTACGGCCTCCTCCACGTCTCCTGATGTACTGGCCTGTCTCCTGGTAGCACCTCCATGCTCTGGACACTACGCTGACAGACACAGCAAACCTTCTTGCCACAGCTCGCATTGATGTGCCATCCTGGATGAGCTGCACTACCTGAGCCACTTGTGTGGGTTGTAGACTCCGTCTCATGCTACCACTAGAGTGAAAGCACCTCCAGCTTTCAAAAGTGACCAAAACATCAGCCAGAAAGCATAGGAGCTGAGAAGTGGTCTGTAGTCACCACCTGCAGAACAACTCCTTTATTGGGGGTGTCTTGCTAATTGCCTATAATTTCTACCTGTTGTCTATTCCATTTGCACAATAGCATGTGAAATTGATTGTCAATCAGTGTTGCTTCCTAAGTGGACAGTTTGATTTCACAGAAGTGTGATTGACTTGGAGTTACATTGTGTTGTTTAAGTGTTCCCTGTATTTTTTGAGCAGTATATATATATATATATATATATATATATATTATTATTATCCTTTATTTATATGGCGCCACAAGGGTTCCGCCATATAAATAAAGTTTATGTTTTGTGCCAATATATGTTTTGTGCCATTATATATATATATATATATATATATATATATACCAACAACTCTGCTACAAACAGCGGCACTCGGAGACTTGGTAAAGTGGCAAAAAGATACTTTTACTGGATCATGGTAAACATTTGCATTCCAAATTTACCATGATCCAGTAAAAGTATCTTTTTGCCACTTTACCAAGTCTCCGAGTGCCGCTGTTTGTAGCAGAGTTGTTGGTTAAAATGAGTTTTCAGATGGCACCGGAGCACGTTATTACCTGTTAGGTGAGTGCCGATCCGTTCTTAGCATCTATATATATATATATATTGTGCCAGGAACAGTGGAATAGTGTTTGAGGGCAGGTATGTTTGTCCCAGGTTCTTGTCCTACATGTTTTAGAAAAAAGAAACTTCCAGGAAAATGTTTGTTTTGTTAGCAGCTTTTCAGTCTGTTGGTAAAGCTGGATAAGGGAGAGGGGGTGGGGGGGCAAGTTCCAGTCATTGGGCCCAGTTCGGGTCTTTGGAATCACACAGGGCTAATCAGGGCTTCCAGCTGTGTAAGAGTGTTATAGGGCTGCTAGCCTGATAAGTGTGGGCAGACTGCCTGGGGTTAAACTGCAGAATCTCTGTGAGGGAAACCGGTGTTCTTATACAAGTGAGCCACACAGTACTTACAGACCCTCCAACATGACCCGCCACAGTAGGTACAAAATGCTCTATTTCTGGACTTCCCTCTTAATTTGTTATTGCAATCACCTGTGAAGAAACAGCTTTCTTGTCATTTAACTAGTTCAACACAGGTGATGGAAATCATAAATTAAGAGGGAAGTTCAGAAACAGAGCATTTTGTACCTAGTGGGGTGGGTCATGTTGGAGGGTCTGTACTTACTGGTAAAACTCTGCATTTTGTTTAGAGACAGTCAGGTACATCCTGTGTATAGTTAGTGCTGGACAGGCAAGGAATTTTCTTTTGATGTTTATTTTTGTTTTCTACTTAATAAAACTGGTTGCGGCCAGTTGCACCACAAAACTGGATTTGTATGGTCTCTCAGCTGCTGCACACTGCTGTATACCCCAGGAGTCGGCGCCTGTTGCCCTACAGTGTTACAATAAATATATATATATATATATATATAATGGCCCAAAACATATACGAAATACGCTAAAAAAATATACTTGTTGGCTTTACCTGTAAAGATTGGCAGTCGCACAAACAGGATAAAGGGTATTTTTTAAGTATGAATTTAGCCTTTGATAATAGCGAAGGGAAGAATATAAAAAAAATACACATTTTAAAAAAATTCCCTCAGCTGTACAATACTCATTTATTAAAAGGGGTATGTTACAGTTATACAAAAGGAAATCTAACTGTGCTGTCTTTGTGTAATCTGCTGCCTACCAAGCCAGATTAACGAAAGGGCGGATGGAACTCCAGTTCTAGGCCTCCACATAAAAATAGGGCCATCATCATGGCAGCATGATGGTCACCAGCCACCCGCTGGTCACTTGGTCGACCATAAATCATAACTATTAAGATTGCATTTCTATTTTTCTCACAAAATTCTGCATTTTTTTAAAATATTTTTACATATTTAGGGAGACATTGGAACTGATTGTGTGGGACAGGCATGTCCAAACTGCGGCCCTCCAGCTGTTGTGAAACTACATATCCCAGCATGCCCTGACAGTTTTGCTGTCAGAGAATGCTAAAGCTGTGTCAGGGCATGCTGGGATGTGTAGTTTCTCAACAGCTGGAGGGCCGCAGTTTGGACATGCCTGGTGTAGGGGATATACATGTCCTCATAGCTTTGGCCACACCCACACAGCACTAATCACACCTCCCCCGTTTCTCACAATAGATTTTTAGCTCTAGACCTATGTGGCCCTTAATCAGGTCCTGCTGCCCACTCCTACAAAAAGAGGGCTCCCCTCCTGCAAAGACAATCTTATGGTGTGTAGGAGAGTTGGCGATGAATGTCTGAAACTCGTTGTAGCATTCTGCACCAACACTTATACACACCATATCATTCATCAAAAGGGTTTTTAAATGACTGATTCCCAAAAAAGACCTACTGTATCTGTCCAAAAAAAAAAAAAAAGTACGGTAAAAAATTGACACAGCAAAAAATGTGAAGGATGGTGTACTCTCATGGCATACTGTTATAGCATGAACCCTGTGGCAGCACCCCCTCTCCCATGCAAGCAAAATGGTGTGCTCCTGCAGCAGACATGTGTTCATGAAGGTACTGTATAACATGGGTGGAGGAGCACTGAAGAGATCATTTGCTAATGAAATGGCTTGCCGGAGGGAGCTACCCTAGTTTGATAAGGGATCATTGTAGGCTGCGCGTTGTCATGTTTCCAGGGCGACGCTGGTTTGGTATACAGAAAATTTGTAACATGGATAGATTGGCCAGCTCAGAATCCAGATCTTAACCCCATTGAGAACATCTGGGATGAATTGAAGCGTCGGGTGCACTCTAGGCCAATTCAACCTTCTTCAGTGTTGCAGTTGGTCACTGTACTTAAGGCTGAATGGCAAAACATACTGCCTGCTGTTGTCCAGGAACTTGTGGACAGTTTGCCAAAAAAGGGGTCTGTAGTAATCACTGCTCGTAGTGGACCTACAAAGTACTGACTTTTGTCTACATAGTGTATATGAATATAGATGATTTTGTCCTATGCGCAGTAGACAGCAATGTTTTTAGAGATACTTGGCTTGACTTTGAAGACTCTGGGGGGTACTCAATTAGTGCCGTTTTTTTCGACCATTTGAAAAAACTGCACTTTTCGCTCGTGTTTAGGACGAATTTACATTCGACCTATTCAATATCTGGCGAAAACCATGTGTATCAGCAAACTCACAGCCAATACATGTGTTTTGGCGAATTTGCAGGCGTTTTTGGTGCAATTTTGCCCATGCCGATTTGACAAAAAAAAAATATAAGAATTTACTCACCGGTAATTCTATTTCTCGTAGTCCGTAGTGGATGCTGGGGACTCCGTAAGGACCATGGGAATAGACGGGCTCCGCAGGAGACTGGGCACTCTAAAGAAAGATTCAGTACTATCTGGTGTGCACTGGCTCCTCCCTCTATGCCCCTCCTCCAGACCTCAGTTAAGGAAACTGTGCCCAGAAGAGCTGACATTACAAGGAAAGGATTTTGGAATCCAGGGTAAGACTCATACCAGCCACACCAATCACACTGTACAACTTGTGACAAACTTACCCAGCTAACAGTATGAACCACAACTGAGCATCACTCAACCGATGCCACATAAACATAACCCTTTGTTAAGCAATAACTATATACACGTATTGCAGAGAGTCCGCACTTGGGACGGGCGCCCAGCATCCACTACGGACTACGAGAAATAGAATTACCGGTGAGTAAATTCTTATTTTCTCTAACGTCCTAGTGGATGCTGGGGACTCCGTAAGGACCATGGGGATTATACCAAAGCTCCCAAACGGGCGGGAGAGTGCGGATGACTCTGCAGCACCGAATGGGCAAACACAAGGTCCTCCTCAGCCAGGGTATCAAACTTATAGAATTTTGCAAATGTGTTTGAACCTGACCAAGTAGCAGCTTAGCAAAGCTGTAATGCCGAGACCGCTCGGCCAGCCGCCCAAGAAGAGCCCACTTTCCTTGTGGAATGGACTTTAACCGATTTCGGCTGCGGCAATCCCGCCGCAGAATGAGCCTGCTGAATCGTGTTACAGATCCAGCGAGCAATAGTTTGCTTTGAAGCAGGAGCACTCAGCTTGTTGGATGCATACAGGATAAACAGCGAGTCAGTTTTCCTGACTCCAGCTGTTCTGGTTACATAAATCTTCAAAGCCCGCACTACGTCCAGCAACTTGGAGTCCTCAAACTCACGAGTAGCCGCAGGCACCACAATAGGTTGGTTCAAACGAAAAGATGACACCACCTTTGGCAGAAACTGCGGACGAGTCCGCAATTCTGCCCTGTCCATATGGAAAACCAGATAGGGGCTTCTACATGACAAAGCCGCCAATTCTGATACACGCCTAGCTGAAGCTAAAGCCAACAGCATGACCACTTTCCACGTGAGATACTTTAGGTCCACAGTTTTAAGTGGCTCAAACCAGTGGGATTTCAGGAAATCCAACACCACGTTAAGATCCCAAGGTGCCACTGGTGGCACAAAAGGGGGCTGAATATGCAGCACTCCCTTAACAAACGTCTGAACCTCAGGCAGTGAAGCCAGTTCCTTTTGAAAGAAAATGGATAGGGCCAAAATCTGGACCTTTATGGATCCTAATTTTAGGCCCATAGTCACTCCTGACTGTAGGAAGTGCAGGAATCGATCCAGTTGAAATTCCTCTGTAGGGGCCTTCCTGGCCTCACACCAAGCAACATATTTTCGCCATATACGGTGATAATGTTTTGCTGTCACATCTTTCCTAGCCTTTATCAGCGTAGGAATAACTTCATCCGGAATGCCCTTTTCCGCTAGGATCCGGCGTTCAACCGCCATGCCGTCAAACGCAGCCGCGGTAAGTCTTGGAACAGACAGGGCCCTTGATGTAACAGGTCTTGTCTGAGAGGCAGAGGCCACTGGTCCTCTGTGAGCATTTCTTGCAGTTCCGGGTACCAAGTCCTTCTTGGCCAATCCGGAGCAATGAATATTGTTCTCACTCTTCTTTTTCTTACAATTCTAAGCACCTTGGGTATGAGAGGAAGAGGAGGAAACACATAGACCGACTGGAACACCCATGGTGTTACGAGCGCGTCCACAGCTATCGCCTGAGGGTCCCTTGACCTGGCGCAATATCTTTTTAGCTTTTTGTTGAGGCGGGACGCCATCATGTCCACCTGTGGCAGTTCCCACCGCTGTGCAATCTGCATGAAGACCTCTTAATAAAGTCCCCACTCTCCCGGGTGGAGATCGTGTCTGCTGAGGAAGTCTGCTTCCCAGTTGTCCACTCCCGGAATGAACACCGCTGACAGTGCTTGCACGTGATTCTCTGCCCAACGAAGAATCCTGGTGGCTTCCGCCATCGCCACTCTGCTTCTTGTGCCGCCCTGGCGGTTTACATGAGCCACTGCGGTGATGTTGTCTGACTGAATCAGCACCGGTTGGTTGCGAAGCAGAGGCTCCGCTTGACTCAGGGCGTTGTATATGGCCCTTAGTTCCAGGATATTTATGTGCAGACAAGCCTCCCGACTTGACCACAACCCTTGGAAGTTTCTTCCCTGAGTGACTGCCCCCCATCCTCGGAGGCTCGCATCCGTGGTCACCAGGACCCAGTCCTTTATGCCGAACCTGCGGCCCTCAAGTAGGTGAGCACTCTGCAGCCACCACAGAAGAGACACCCTGGCCCTCGCGGACAGGGTGATCAGCCGATGCATCTGAAGATGCGATCCGGACCACTTGTCCAACAGATCCCACTGAAAGATCCTTGCATGGAACCTGCCGAAGGGAATGGCTTCGTATGAGGCCACCATCTTTACCAGGACTCGCGTGATGCACCGACACCTGTTTCGGCTTTAAGAGGCCTCTGACTAGAGTCACAAGCTCTTGAGCCTTCTCCGCCGGGAGAAACACCTTCTTCTGGTCCGTGTCCAGAATCATGCCCAGAAAGGGCAGACGCGTCATAGGAATCAGCTGTGATTTTGGGATATTCAGGATCCAGCCGTGCTGTTGCAATACTTCCTGAGAGTGTGCTACGCTGATCAACAACTGCTCTCTGGACCTCGCCTTTATAAGGAGATCGTCCAAGTATGGGATAATTGTGACTCCTCACTTTCTCAGGAGCACCATCATTTCCGCCATTACCTTGGTAAATATTCTCGGTGCCGTGGAGAGCCCAAACGGCAACGTCTGGAATTGGTAATGACAGTCCTGTACCACAAATCTGAGGTACTCCTGATGAGGTGGATAAATAGGGACATGCAAGAAAGAATCCTTGATGTCCAGAGACACCATAAAATCCCCCTCTTCCAGGCTTGCAATGACCGCTCTGAGCGATTCCATTTTGAATTTGAATGTCCTCAGATAAATGTTCAGGGATTTTAAATTCATGATGGGTCTGACCGAACCGTCCAGTTTCGGTACTACAAACATAGTGGAATAGTAACCCCTTCCCTGTTGAAGGAGAGGAACCTTTACAACCACCTGCTGGAGGTATAGCTTGTGAATTGCTGCCAGCACCACCTCCCTTTCCATGGGGGAAGCTGGCAAGGCCGATTTTAGGTAACGGTGAGGGGGCGTAACCTCGAATTCCAGCTTGTATCCCTGAGACACAACTTGTATAGCCCAAGGATCCACCCGTGAGCGAACCCACTGGTGGCTGAAATGTCGGAGACGCGCCCCCACAGCTCCTGGCTCCGCCTGTGGAGCCCCAGCGTCATGCGGTGGATTTAGTGGAAGCCGGGGAGGACTTTTGTTCCTGGGAACTAGCTGCGTGGTGCAGCCTTTTTCCTTTACCCCTTTCTCTGGCAAGAAAAGATGCACCTCTGACTTTCTTGCTCTTTTGCGAACGAAAGGACTGCATTTGGTAATACGGTGCTTTCTTAGGCTGTGGAGGGACATAAGGCAAGAAATTTGACTTCCCAGCCGTAGCTGTGGAAACTAGGTCGGAGAGACCGTCCCCAAATAACTCGTCACCCTTATAAGGTAAAACCTCCATGTGTTTTTTAGAGTCGGCATCCCCTGTCCATTGCCGAGTCCATAAGACCCTTCTGGCAGAAATGGACATTGCGTTTACTCTAGAGCCCAGCAGGCAAATGTCCCTCTGGGCATCCCGCATATATAGGACCGCGTCCTTGATATGTGCCAGGGTCATCAGAACAGAGTCCCTGTCCAGGGTATCTAACTCCTCAGACAGAGTATCCGTCCATGCTGCTACCGCACTACACATCCAGGCCGAAGCAATTGCTGGCCTCAGCAGTGTACCAGAATGTGTGTAAACAGACTTCAGGATAGCTTCCTGCTTCCTATCCGCAGGATTCTTTAGGGCGGCCGTATCCTGAGACGGCAGGGCCACCTTCTTAGACAAGCGTGTCAACGCCTTGTCTACCCTAGGGGAGGATTCCCAGCGTAACCTGTCCGTTGGCGGGAAAGGATACGCCATCAGTAATCTTTTGGAAATCACTTGCTTCCTATCAGGGGAATCCCATGCTTTTTCACATAATTCATTCAATTCATGCGACAGGGGAAAAGTCACTTCTTGCTTTTTCTCCCCATACATATAAATCCTCGTCAGGGACAGGATTTTCCTCAGAAATGTGTAATACATCCTTCATTGCCACAATCATGTAGCGGATAGCTTTAGTCATTTTAGGCTGCAACTTTGCATCATCGTCGTCGACACTGGAATCAGATTCCGTGTCGACATCTGTGTCAACTAACTGGGATATTGGGCGCTTTTGAGACCCTGACGGCCTCTGCGCTGTGGGAGCAGGCATGGGTTGAGACCCCGACTGTCCCAAGGCTACAGCTTTATCCAATCTGTTATGTAAGGAGCTTACATTATCATTTAACACCTTCCACATATCCATCCAATCCGGTGTCGGCCCCGTCGGGGGCGACATTACATCTGTTTGCACTTGTTCTGCCTCCATGTATCCTTCCTCATCAAACATGTCGACACAGGCGTACCGACACACCGCACACATACAGTGAATGCTCTGACTGAGGACAGGACCCCACAAAGGCTATTGGGGAGCCAGAGAGAGAGTATGCCAGCACACCCCCCAGCGCTTTATAACCTAGGAATTACACAGTACTTTAGTGTTTACCCGGTAGCTGCTGTTTTTATATAAATATATCTGCGCCTAAATTTATGTGCCCCCCCCTCTCTTTTTTACCCTCTAATGCACCTGTATACTGCAGGGGAGAGCCTGGGGAGCGTCCTTCCAGCGGAGCTGTGAAGAGAAAATGGCGCTGGTGTGCTGAGGAAGAAGGCCCCGCCCCCTCAGCGGCGGGCTTCTGTCCCGCGTCTTATGTGTAAAAATGGCGGGGGCTCGCACATATATACAGTGCCTGACTGTATATATGTGTACTTTTGCCATCAGGTATCTTAATTGCTGCCCTGCACCCTACAGTGACCGGAGTGTGCGGGTGTGCTGCGGGAGCAATGGCGCACAGCTGCAGTGCTGTGCGCTACCTTTAGTGAAGACAGGAGTCTTCTGCCACCGATTTCAATGTCTTCTTGCTTCTGAACTTCTGGCTCTGCGAAGGGGACGGCAGCGCGGCTCCGGGAACGGACGATCAAGGTTAGGTTCCTGTGTTCGATCCCTCTGGAGCTAATGGTGTCCAATAGCCTAAGAAGCGCAACCTAGCCACAGTTAGTAGGTTTGCTTCTCTCCCCTCAGTCCCACGTAGCAGAGAGTCTGTTGCCAGCAGAAGCTCTCTGAAAATAAAAAACCTGACAAAATACTTTATTTTCTAGCAAGCTCAGGAGAGCCCACTAGGAGCACCCAGCTCTGGCCGGGCACAGATTCCAACTGAGGTCTGGAGGAGGGGCATAGAGGGAGGAGCCAGTGCACACCAGATAGTACTGAATCTTTCTTTAGAGTGCCCAGTCTCCTGCGGAGCCCGTCTATTCCCATGGTCCTTACGGAGTCCCCAGCATCCACTAGGACGTTAGAGAAAAGTGAAATGGCATGGACGAAAATTAATAAAAAAAATGGGCGAAAACTCCCGCAATTGAATACCCTGTGTCGAATTAGCGCTGGCTGAAAAAAACGGCACCTAATTAAGTACCCTTGTTTCTTTTATGTCCCACTTCCCGTTTCCCCTTCCAGCCCACAATCACCCCTCGTGTCCCTAGCATCCTTCTAGAGATCCTGCTCCCTAGCATACAGTAGCTCCAAGACCATGACACCAACAACGCTGTCTTCGTCATATCTTAGCTTTTAAGACAGCCTCATTTGAGATATTGGTGGTCATTCCGAGTTGTTCGCTCTGTATTTTTTTCTCGCAACGGAGCGATTAGTCGCTAATGCGCATGCGCAATGTCCGCACTGCGACTGCGCCAAGTAAATTTGCTATGCAGTTAGGTATTTTACTCACGGCATTACGAGGTTTTTTCTTCGTTCTGGTGATCGGAGTGTGATTGACAGGAAGTGGGTGTTTCTGGGCGGAAACTGGCCGTTTTATGGGTGTGTGCGAAAAAACGCTACCGTTTCTGGGAAAAACGCGGGAGTGGCTGAAGAAACGGAGGAGTGTCTGGACGAACGCTGGGTGTGTTTGTGACGTCAAACCAGGAACGACAAGCACTGAACTGATCGCAGATGCCGAGTAAGGGGGTGATTCCGAGTTGATCGCTCGCAAGCTGCTTTTAGCAGCTTTGCACACGCTAAGCCGCCGCCTACTGCGAGTGAATCTTAGCTTATCAAAATTGCGAACGAAAGATTAGCAGAATTGCGAATAGACACTTCTTAGCAGTTTCTGAGTAGCTCCAGACTTACTCGGCATCTGCGATCAGTTCAGTGCTTGTCGTTCCTGGTTTGACGTCACAAACACACCCAGCGTTCGCCCAGACACTCCCCCCAGCCACTCCCGCGTTTTTCCCAGAAACGGTAGTGTTTTTTCGCACACACCCATAAAACGGCCTGTTTCCGCCCAGAAACACCCACTTCCTGTCAATCACATTACGATCACCAGAACGAAGAAAAAACCTCGTAATGCCGTGAGTAAAATACCTAACTGCATAGCAAATTTACTTGGCGCAGTCGCAGTGCGGACATTGCGCATGCGCATTAGCGACTAATCGCTCCGTTGCGAGAAAAAAATACAGAGCGAACAACTCGGAATGACCACCTAAGTCTGGAGCTACTTAGAAACTGCTAAGAACTGTCTATTCGCAATTTTGAGAATCTTTCGTTCGCAATTTTGATAAGCTAAGATTCACTCCCAGTAGGCAGTGGCTTAGCGTGTGCAAAGCTGCTAAAAGCAGCTTGCGAGCGAACAACTCGGAATGAGGGCCATTATCTGGTATTGGCAAACCCCCTCCATCTTCCTGCCCTTCCCCTTTGTCCCTCCCACCTTGTTCCTTTCCATCTGCATCCCCAATTCGTTTTTTCCTTTTTTTTTTTTTACATCATCTCAACTGCATAGTTAAAATCCCACACACCAGACGGTCTCTCAGGGCATCATTCAGGCCCTGACAGTGCTCTGACAGTCTTTTTAATTCTGCCACATATGCAGCCACTGATTCCCCCTCCTCTTGGTTCTGCTTATGAAATCTGAACCCTTCTGCTATCAGGAGAGGCTTAGGGGACAAGTGTTCTTGTAAAATCTTAACAATATCTGCATGACTTAGTAGCAGGTTTCACATGGGACGTTAAATTGCAGAGCAGACCATAGGCTTTTCCTCCCATCGCACTTAATAGTATTGGTACCTGTTTGTGTACAGCAATGTTATTTGCCAGAAAATACTGTTCCAGCCTTTAGGTATAGTGCACGCTGATTCCTTCACAAACACTGCCACTTCTTTCTGGTCTAACAGATGTGGCCTGGGTTCAGAAGCCACTCATCACCAATTGTTGTGTCCATGTAAGTGCTCATTGACACAAACAGTCATGGAGACCAGGGGGTATATTTACTAAGAATCGTATTTGTGTCGATTTGGTGGTAGTTTCACCTCGAATTGTATTGGTCGTGAAGTTTTTGAATAATCTGCATGTAATTTACTAAGCTGCCAAGTTGTCTTCTTTCGTATTTTCCGATGTCGATGTGATTAGTAAAACACTGCCGGACTTAACACAATGAATCCCGGCCGGATCAGTGAGATGCGTGCAGGGCTTCATTGTGTACATTATATGAAGTGTTGAAAGTGTTAAAAATAGAGAAAAAAATTGCGTGGGGTCCCCCCTCCTAAGCATAACCAGCCTCGGGCTCTGTGAGCCGGTCCTGGTTGTAAAAATACAGGGCAAAAAATGACTGGGGTCCCCCCATATTTAAACAACCAGCTCTGCGTCCGGTCCTGGTTCAAAAAATACGCGGGACAAAACACGTAGGGGTCCACCATATTTTTTTAAACCAGCACCGGGCTCCACACCCAGAGAGATAATGCCACAGCCGGGGGACACTTTTATATAGGTCCCTGCGGCCGTGGCATTAGTCCTCCCAACTAGTCACCCCTGTCCAGGGTACCATGGAGTGGGGACACCTTAAATCAAGGGGTCCCTCCTCCAGCCACCCAAGGGCCAGGGATGAAGCCCGAGGCTGTCCCCCCCCCCCCATCTGTGGGCGGTGGATGGGAGGCTGATATTTAATTTTACACAAAGGCTGTTTTTTTGTTTGTAGAAGAACTACAAGTCCCAGCAAGCCTCCCCTGCAAGCTGGTACTTGGAGAACCACATGTACCAGCATGCGCGGAAAGAGCAGGCCCACTGGTACCTGTAGTTCTACTACAAACCCCCCCCCCCAAAAAAAAAAAAAACACTACACACACACACCGTGAAAGTACAATTTTATTTACACACTTACACACTCACATACTTACCTACCTCCAACGCTGCGATTCACGTCCACTTGTCCAGTAGAATCTACGGATTACCTGTAAAAATAAAATTATACTTACAAACAATCCAGGGTAGATCTGTCCTCTTCTTTGTCGTCGTAATCCACGTACTTGTTTAAAATAAAAAAAAATGAAAAACACGGTCCACGCTACTAAAGGGGTTCCATGTTTACCTTTCCCCGACTGACGGGACCTCCCGTGACTTCTGTCAGTGAAGGTCCCGCCAGCCAATCAGGGAGCGCCACGTCATGGCACTCTCCTGATTGGCTGTGCACTCCTGCACTGTTAATCAGGAGGAGCGCACTGGTTACAATGTAGCTTAGCACGGCTCCATTATAACCAATGATGAGAACTTTGCGGTCTGCGGATAACCGCAAAGTTAATTGGGGTCACCCACAAGAGTACAAGACAAGGCATCCCACAAGACAAGGCACCCAAATCCGACACCCGTCTAGCAGAGGCCAGCAGAAACAACACTTTAATAGAAAGCCACTTAAGGTCTGCAGATTCAAGAGGCTCAAACGGAGACACTTGCAACGCCTCCAAAACCACGACAAGTCCCAAGGGGCCACTGGCGGGATGTAGGGAGGTTGAATTCGCAACACACCCTGAGTGAACGTATGTACATCAGGTATGGTCGCAATTTTTCTCTGGAACCAAACCGACAAGGCAAAAATATGAACCTTGATGGAGACCAGACAAAGGCTCTGTTGAAGAAAGGCCAAAACTTTGGCAGTACTAAACTTGTAAGCGTCATGATTGTTAGACGCGCACCAAGCAAAGTAAGAATTCCAGACCCTATGGTAAATCCGAGCATAAGCCGGTTTCGGGCCTTCAACATGGTTTGACTGATCGCCTCAGAAAATCCTTTGGCCCTGAAGACGGAAGCTTCAAGAGCCACACCGTTAAAGCCAACTGGGCTAAACCCTGATATACACAGGGGTCATGAACGAGGAGATCTGGGGGCTGAGGAAGTAGAAGGGGACGCTCTATCGACCCTGAAGGTCTGAGAACCAGTGCCGTCTGGGCCACGCTGGAGCGATCAAAAGTAGGATTCCTCCTTCTTGCTTAAACTTGCTTATTACTCTGGGCAAAAGTTACACCGGAGGGAACACGTATGGCAGCCGAAAGTTCCATGGAATTGCCAGTGCATCTACGAACGCTGCTTGAGGATCCCTTGTCCTTGCTCCGAAGACCGGAACCTTGTGATTGTGTCAAGACGCCATCAGGTCCACATCTGGAAGGGCCCACTTGTCCACGAGGAGTTGAAACACTTCTGGATGGAGGCTCCACTCTCCGGCGTGTACGTCCTGACGACTAAGAAAATCCGCTTCCCAGTTTAGGACCCCGGAATGAACACTGCCGATATGGCTGGCAAATGGCGTTCTGCCCACTTAAGAATCCGTGATACTTCCCTCGTTGCCATGCGGCTTTGAGTGCCGCCTTGATGATTTATGTATGCCACTGTGGTGGCGTTGTCCGACTGTACCTGAACAGGTCTGTTCTGTATCAACCGCTGGGCCAAGGTCACTGAGTTGAACACCGCCCGCAATTCCAGAACGTTTATCGGGAGGAGAGACTCCTCCTTGGTCCACCGACCCTGAAGGTAGTGTTGCTCCAACACTGTGCCCCAACCCCTCAGACTGGCGTCCGTCGTCAGAAGGACCCCGTTGGAGATCCAGAAGGGACGACTCCTGCTCAGTTGTTGGTCCTGAAGCCACCAGCTCAGTGACAGACGGACCTCCGGAGACAATGAGATCATTTGAGACCTGATCCGGAGCGGTAGGCCATCCCATGTGGTAAGAATCAGCCTCTGGAGAGGACGGGAATGGAACTGAGTGTACTTCACCATGCCGAAAGCCAACACCATGAGACCTAGCACTTACATTGCCGAATGTATCGACACTTGCGAACGAGATAGGAAGCATCGAATCCTGTCCTGAAGCTTCAGGACTTTCTCCTGAGACAAGAACAACCATTGGTTGTGAGTGTCCAATAACGCTCCCAGGTGCACCATGCTCTGAGCAGGGACCAGGGAGGATTTCTTCCAGTTGATGAGCCACCCGTGGGCTTGCAGAAACTGGATAGTCGAATCCAGATGACGTAGGAGAATCTCTGGGAAATTTGCCATGATCAACAAGTCGTCCAAGTACGATAGGATCCTGACCCCTTGACGGCTTAGTACAGCCATCATTACCGCCATAACCTTGGTGAAGACTCGCGGAGCCATGGCAAACCAAAAGGTAACGCCCAAAACTGGTAATGGAGGTTGCCAACCGCAAACCTCAGGTACTGCTGATGTGACACTGCAATGGGAATATGCAGGTAAGCATCCTGTATGTCCAGTGAGACCATATAGTCCCCAGGCTCCAAGGCCAAAACAATAGAGTGAAGAGTTTCCATACGAAACTTGGAGAACTTCACAAACTTGTTCAAGGACTTGAGATTGAGAATGGGCCGGGAAGACCCATTTGGTTTTGGGACTAGGAACAGCGGTGAATAGAACCCCTTGCCTCTCTGAGCCAGAGGCACCTGTACTACCACTCCTGTGTCCAGGAGGGACTGTACCACCGAATGAAGAGTCTTTGCTTCACCTGATCTGTCAGGCAAAATCGATGTGGGGGACGATTCTTGAAGGATATGGCGTAACCTCGAGTGACGACTTCCCTACCCAGGCATCGGAAGTGGTCTTCAACCATTCCTGGGTAAACCCTAGAAGTCGGCCCCCCACCCTGGGATCCCCCAGAGGGAGGCCCGCCCCGTCATGCAGCAGGCTTGTCAGTTTTGGTAGCAGGCTGACAGGCAGGCCAGGCCCGTTTGGGTTTGGGCTTATTGGGTTTGGAAGTGAGAACCTGTTTTGGGTACGCCTGACCTTTTGCTTTCCCTAAAGGACAAAAGGAGCGAAAGGAAGTACTTAGCCTTTGGCACCGAAGGAGCAGTACTAGGAAGACATGCTGTTTTAGCAGACGCTACGTCAGCCACTATCTTTTCAAGGTTTTCTCCGAAAAGAATGTCTCCTTTGAAGGGGAGTACCTCCAGGGTTTTCTTAAAGTCCATGTCCACAGACCAGGACCGTAACCAGAGAATTCGGCGAGCCAAAATGGACGCAGTAGAAGCCTTGGCCACCAGAATACCGGCATCAGAAGCCACCTCTTTAATGTAATGAGACGCTGTAATAATATACGACAGGCATTGTCTAGCATGATCAGAAGCATTGGAAGGCAACTCCGCCTCCAGCTCCTGAGCCCACGCTTCCACAGCTTCTGCAGTCCATGTTGCTGCAATAGTGAGCCTATGCACCGCACTGTTTAAGGTGTAGATTGCCTTCAAACAACCCTCCACATGCTTGTCCGTCAGCTCTCTCAAGGACTTGACAGTAGTTACAGGCAGAGCTGAGGATACTACCAGCCGCGCCACTTGTGAATCTACTGGCGGGGGTGTTTCCCAATTTTTACTAAGCTCCGCAACGAGGGGGTAGCGAGCCAGCATCTTCTTGTGAGGCGTGAACTTCTTTCCTGGATTTTCCCAGGACTCCTGACGTATGTCAACTAAATGGTCAGAGTGAGGTAAAACTTGTTTAACCACCTTCTGACGTTTCGGTTTAAGGTGTTCGGTTTCTTAGGGGCAGTGTCAGGCTCCGGTACATCATCAACCTGAAGAATGAGCCTGATAGCCTTTAACAAGTCAGGAACATCCACCTGCGAAACAACTTCCCCATCAGAAGCATCCGGATCAGCATCTGTGGGGTCCGTATAAGCGCCATCCTCATCAGACGAGGTGTCTGGGATGTGGGTGGATTGTGAGGAAGTAATTGCCCGCTTAGAGGACCCCTTGGTCTTAGGCAGGAGAGGGTTAGACTTTTAAACAGTCAGTGATTGGTTCAATTGCTGTCATTGATTGGACAGTTGATCTGCCCATGGCGGATAAACCAGGGGGACCATAAGCGGTTGTACTGGTACAGGAGGTCCCATAGGGGGCAGTAGTGTAGTTACCAGCGTATTCAATAGCGTGGAGAAGGTGGTTCGGTTCATTTTGCACCCCTGTTGCTACAGTCCCACTGGGGGGCAAGGAACCCCCAGAACCTGAACCCTCAGCTGCTATGTTATCCTCAAATGCGTCTGTAGCGTCAACACCACGCAATGTGGGATCAGCCCCAGCTCCGTTGCCATTTGTAGCTGACATAATCAAAAGCTCAATGCAAGGCAACACAGTACAATATCAGCAGCACAACAGCTGACAAGAACCCCCTGTGCAGAGTATCAGCACAAACAGGGAATTTAAGAGGTATATGGTGACTAAAAGTCACAGAGAAAAATACACACTGAGTATATCCTGTGAACTGCCTATATTATGATAAACCTGACACACTTGGCCCCTCAGGTTATAGAATATAGGGATAGCAATCTGAGTGAGAGACATGAAATGGAGGTCACACAGCAGCTATATGCACACACACAGAGTCACAGTTTGTACAATGCAGAAATTATGACATGCAATAAAACTGCACTGGACTAGCAATACAATGTAGTACTATGTATTGTATAGATATACACTGAATAGATATAACAATGCACAGTAAAGACTGGATGTATATCACAGGGTACTTGTACTAAATAATCCTGACTACATGCACTTTTTCTTAACTAACACTGTCAGCAGACATGTAGAATACTTAAGTGTCCTGTAAAATGTACAGCACTGACAGGCAGGCGGCTTTACAGAGGAGGATTTGCCCAAACAGTCCCAGGATCAGCTCTGCTTGCTATAATGGCGCCCAAACGCTGACAGGGAGTGAGGGAGAGATATACAGCTCCAGGGCAGGAACATTTATTCTAAATGGGGCCCTGGGGCTGGGGGAGGGGCTACAGGTCAAAGCCTTATCCCCCTGCTGGACTTCACCACCGGGTACTGGGGGCTTAGTAAAACGGTTTTATAAGAGAAAACCGACCTGTGCCCATGCCCTGGAGGTCTAGTTGGGTCCCTGTACTACCACAGTGTCCATGCCAGCGCGCCCGGCCTGCCTCCCACCGGCCGTGCGGGATCGCGATTTACAGCGGGTCCCGTTGAGGTGACCCCTTACCTCCTCCCTGAGTGCGGCCACGCGATTTGGGAGAGCAGCGGTCATGTGTGTGACCTACAAGGAAGAAAACCAGAGTCTCCGCTATAGGTACCCGTCAACCAGGGCGCGGGAGTGTACAGCGCCGCTGGGGGAGGTGTTGGAGCTATAGCAGTAGATGTCTGACTGACATCTAACACAGTCAGTGTCTCTGCTGCAGCCCTTGAAGTCTTCAAAGTTCTTTAAAAGCTTCTCTCAGGGCTGCTTGAGCAGCCCCCCTGTTAAGTGCCTGCTTAATGCATGGCACCAACTACAAAACTGAGCTCCTGTGCACAGAGGCGGGATTATAGAGGAGACGGCGCTAGGCATTCTGGGAACAGTCAAAGCTTTGAGCCTGTTGGTGCCTCGGATCAAGATCCTACTCTACACCCCAATGTCTTCCCTGTGAAGCCCAGTGTACCCCGCAGCAGAAATCTGATTTTTCACCGTGATCGGGCGGTTCTTAGAACACGTCCCGAGTATTTACCTAAGGTGGTGTCTTCTTTCCACCAGGAGCTTTTGGTTCCGGCCTTTGCCTATCCTGATTTGTCTTCCAAAGAGCGGCCTTTGGATGTGGTACGGGCTCTCCGTATCTATGTGAAGAGAACTGCCTCCATCAGGAAGTCGGATTCTCTCTTTATTCTGTTTGGTTTTCACAAACGTGGCTGGCCTGCTCACAAGCAGACACTGGCCAGATGGATTAGAATGGTGATTGCATATGCTTATGTACAGGCTGGCCTTCCAGCTCCTGCTACCATCAAGGCCCATTCTACTCGGTCAGTTGGACCTTCTTGGGCGGCCCACAGTGGTGCGACCCTTGAACAATTGTGCACGGCGGCTACGTGGTCCTCAGTGAACACGTTCATAACGTTCTATGCCTTCGATACTTCCGCCTCCCAGGATGCTACCTTTGGACGCCAGGTTCTTGTGCCCGATACAGTGCGTCCCCTCCCATAAGGAACTGTGGAGCCCCAGTAGACCCCGCAGCAGAAAACGAGATTTATGGTAAGAACTTACCGTTGTTAAATCTGTCTGCGAGGTACACTGGGCTCCACAGGGCACCCAACCCTGACGCACTTAGCTTCTTTGGGTTGGTATGGCATTAGCCGCCGACACTTTCTCCTGTCGTGAGAGTGTGGTGTATGTGGCTACTAACAGTTGTCGTCTCTTTTGCCTGCTACTGCATTGGGCTGGTTAACAAAAACTGAGCTCCTGTGCACGGAGGCGGGGTTATAGAGGAGGCGGCGCTAGGCATTCTGGGAAGAAGGTCAAAGCTTTGAGCCTGTTGGTGCCTCGGATCAAGATCCTACTCTACACCCCAATGTCATTCCCTGTGGAGCCCAGTGTACCTCTCAGTAAGAGATATAACAATGGTAAGTTTTTACCATAAATCTCGTTTTTTACTTTCTCTTTTATAATCATTGTTATCTTAGCATATCTTAGCATATGTACAGTACACACTCTTTTGACCATTATGATGTTCATTGGGATAGCGACATTTGTGGGACACCACCACACTACTCAATAGTAGCTACCAACCTATCTCTATCACTATTGAGAACTTGACAATCAATCATACCCACCAAGTTTGTTGCCTAGGTGTCTTCATTGACTCCTTTGTTCTAAACAGTCAATCTGTCTCAAAATCATGTTACATGCATCTAAAAAACATTTCCAAAATACGACCATATCTTACATAATACACTGCAAAAAGTCTAATTCATGCTCTCATTGGGCCTAATTCTGAGTTGATCGCAGCAGCAAATTAGTTAGCAGTTGGGCAAAACCATGTGCACTGCAGGGGGGACAGATATAACATTTGTAAAGATATTTAGATTTGGGTGGGGTGTATTCAAACTGAAATCTAAATTGCAGTGTAAAAATAAAGCAGCCAGTATTTACTCCGCACAGAAACGAAAATAACCCACCCAACTCTAACTCTCTCTGCAAATGTTATATCTGCCCCCCCTGCAGTGCACATGGTTTTGACCAATTGCTAACAAACTTGCTGCTGCGATCAACTCAGAATTACCTTCATTATCTCCCACATTGATTATTGCAATAGTTTTCTTGCTGGTCTTCCTAAAAAGAGACTGTCACCACTACAATCCATTCTGAATGCAGCTGCAAGTCTATTATTCCTCGCAAGACGTTCATCGTCTACAGATCCACTCTGTGAGTCCCTCCATTGGTTACCTGTATTCTAACGTATTCAACATAAAATACTTTGACTCACACATAAGGCCATTAACCAAACTACACCAATGTACAGCTCTATGCTTATCTCAAAATATCTCCCAACCCAACCTATTCTCAAGATCTACGTCTCTCATCCACACTCATTGGGGGTAATTCCAAGTTGATCGCAGCAGGAAATTTTTTAGCAGTTGGGCAAAACCATGTGCACTGCAGGGGGGAGGGGGGGCAGATATAACATTTGCAGAGAGTTAGATTTGGGTGGGTTATTTTGTTTCTGTGCAGGGTAAATACTGGCTGCTTTATTTTTACACTGCAATTTAGATTGCAGATTGAACTAACCACACCCAAATCTAACTCTCTCTGCAAATGTTATATCTGCCCCCCCTGCAGTGCACATGGTTTTGCCCAACTGCTAAAAAATTTCCTGCTGCGATCAACTTGGAATTACCCCCATTATTCGCTCCCATTCACATTTGCAGGACAGGCTGCACCCACCCTGTGGAATGCCCTACTATGCACAATAAGACTTTCCTCTAGTCTTCAAACCTTCAAGCATTCCCTGAAAACTCACCTCTTCAGGCAAGCTGATCAAATTCCAGAATTGGTCACATTACCTTCATAAGCTTTCCTATACAATTATTTCTCCACTGTACAGTCCACACATACTGTATCCTCACACTTTTTCTCTTTATTCACTTTCCAATCATTTTGACCCCAGGCCAACATTGCCGTGTGACTATGGGGTATATGCAATAGCGGGCGAATCGCGTCATTTAATCCGCCCCTGTAAAATTCGCCCGCACTCGCCAGCAGCAGCCCTGTCGCCGGGACCCTGAATTCACCATATGCAATGTAAAACGGATTCGACCCACCCCCAGGCGGATAACGGCCAATCGGCGAGTAGTGGGCGTCCAGAATTCGCCTTCCCGCCGAAAGCAGCCCTTTATTAGGGCTTGTTTGCTGCGTGCTCTGCAGCCATTTTGTGAACCTGCAGAGAGGTGTGAGGAGGTGCAGAGCTAGCAATTTGGTTGTTTGCTGTGGATATCGTTTGGACACCCCAGCAGGCTTTATTCCAGGACAGTCAGGAGGATTCCTGTTACCCCGGAGGAGAGCCATTTTAGGAGCTTTTACAACATTTGTAGGTAAGTACCACATGTGTGTCTGGTGTTGCATGTATGTGTTTGTGTAGTGGGGGTTGCCATGAGGTGTACATGGGGTGTTTGTGTATGTGTGCATGTGTGCAGGTATGTGTATAGCCCCTTGCTTGTGTTGCTGCATTTTTTGGGGGAGACTTGTATTTTGGGGTAGTTTTTCACGTTTTTTTTTTTATTCTTTAAATGACTTTTTGGGTCTTCTATTAGCATTGGTGTACCTCCTGAGTGTGCTGGGGTGTTTTTTGGCTATTTTGGGGTGATTTGGAGCAAGTTTGGTCGACAGCCTGGTCGACATGTGCTGTGGACTGTTTGGCAAACATGTGTTTTCCCTCCTCATTTAGCATTGGTGTACCTCCTGAGTGTGCTGGGATGCTTTCTGGCCATTTTGGGGTGATTTGGAGCAAGTTTGGTCGACAGCCTGGTCGACATGTGCTGTGGACTGTTTGGCAAACATGTGTTTTCCCTCCTAATTTAGCTGTGGTGTACCTCCTGAGTGTGCTGGGATGCTTTCTGGCCATTTCGGAGTGATTTGGAGCAAGTTTGGTCGACAGTCTGGTCGACATGTGCTGTCGGCTGTTTGGCAAACATGTGTTTTCCCTCCTAATTTAGCTGTGGTGTACCTCCTGAGTGTGCTGGGATGCTTTCTGGCCAGTTTTGGGTGATTTGGAGCAAGTTTGGTCGACAGCCTGGTCGACATGTGCTGTGGACTGTTTAGCAAACATGTGTTTTCCCTCCTAATTTAGCTGTGGTGTACCTCCTGAGTGTGCTGGGATGCTTTCTGGCCAGTTTTGGGTGATTTGGAGCAAGTTTGGTCGACAGCCTGGTCGACATGTGCTGTGGACTGTTTGGCAAACATGTGTTTTCCCTCCTAATTTAGCTGCGGTGTACCTCCTGAGTGTGCTGGGATGCTTTCTGGCCAGTTTTGGGTGATTTGGAGCAAGTTTGGTCCACAGCCTGGTCGACATGTGCTGTGGACTGTTTGGCAAACATGTGTTTTCCCTCCTAATTTAGCTGTGGTGTACCTCCTGAGTGTGCTGGGATGCTTTCTGGCCATTTTGGAGTGATTTGGAGCAAGTTTGGTCGACATGTGCTGTCGGCTGTTTGGCAAACATGTGTTTTCCCTCCTAATTTAGCTGTGGTGTACCTCCTGAGTGTGCTGGGATGCTTTCTGGCCAGTTTTGGGTGATTTGGAGCAAGTTTGGTCGACAGCCTGGTCGACATGTGCTGTGGACTGTTTGGCAAACATGTGTTTTCCCTCCTAATTTAGCTGTGGTGTACCTCCTGAGTGTGCTGGGATGCTTTCTGGCCATTTTGGAGTGATTTGGAGCAAGTTTGGTCGACAGTCTGGTCGACATGTGCTGTCGGCTGTTTGGCAAACATGTGTTTTCCCTCCTAATTTAGCTGTGGTGTACCTCCTGAGTGTGCTGGGATGCTTTCTGGCCAGTTTTGGGGTGATTTGGAGCAAGTTTGGTCGACAGCCTGGTCGACATGTGCTGTGGACTGTTTGGCAAACATGTGTTTTCCCTCCTAATTTAGCTGTGGTGTACCTCCTGAGTGTGCTGGGATGCTTTCTGGCCATTTTGGAGTGATTTGGAGCAAGTTTGGTCGACAGTCTGGTCGACATGTGCTGTCGGCTGTTTGGCAAACATGTGTTTTCCCTCCTAATTTAGCTGTGGTGTACCTCCTGAGTGTGCTGGGATGCTTTCTGGACATTTTGGAGTGATTTGGAGCAAGTTTGGTCGACAGCCTGGTCGACATGTGCTGTCGGCTGTTTGGCAAACATGTGTTTTCCCTCCTAATTTAGCTGTGGTGTACCTCCTGAGTGTGCTGGGATGCTTTCTGGCCAGTTTGGGGTGATTTGGAGCAAGTTTGGTCGACAGTCTGGTCGCCATTTTGTGTGGGTCAGCCATTTTGTGTGGGTCAGCCATTTTGTGTGGGTCAACCATTTTGTGTGGGTCAGCCATTTTGTGTGGGTCAGCCATTTTGTGTGGGTCAGCCATTTTGTGTGGGTCAGCCATTTATACATGTACGTATGTATGTATGTATGTATGTATGTTTATTTTATTTTTATTTTCTAACAGATGTCAAAGGACAAGCAGACCCGATCCGCCCCTTCCCCCACCCCCTCGGATCTATCCCTGCATAGCAACGAGGAGTGGGAGCCAACCCAGGAGGCGGATACGACCGACCAGGCATGTAGTGACCAGCCGCGGTCGTCAAGGGCCCATGAGAAGTCCAAGAAAAAGCCTAGTAGAAAGGTACTAACCACACCTGCAGACACAAATAGCATCAAACTTTACCCACTGTAGTTTGTGCAATGCCATGCACACCTACTGGAATATGTGCGCAATGCCAGGGATACTGACACTCACAGGTACATACCGATCTTATTAAAAAATATTTTTTTTTTTTTTAATCCCTAAAGGCAAGAAGCCAGCCAGAGGAGCAGTCGGAGGAGGAAGCCTCTGGTGAAGATGCAGGACCGAAAAAGCCGCGTGGACCCAGATACACTGAGGCGGAAAACTGTACCCTAGTGGATTGCGTCGACAGGTCCTACGACGTTTTGTATGGACCAAGGGCACAGACAACAGCAGCTAGGACAAAGCGAAGCATCTGGGAATCCATTGCGAGTCAAGTCACTGCAATATCTGGAAACCACCGGAGCACCAGAAATTGCTTAAAGCGGTACAGTGATTGCCGCAGACAGACCAAGAAGAAGATGGGGATTCAGCGCCGACATGAGACAGCTACGGAAGGTGGCCCGGCTCTCAACCTGAAGTGGCTACCCTGGGAGGATGTTATTAGAAGGCGCATGAACCCTGCCATGGTCGAAGGAGTTCGCGGAGGTGTGGACTCTAGCCGTCCTGCTGGCTTTCCCGAGGAGGAAGAACCGCCCAGAAGACGGAAGAAGGCGGGAGATAAGCCGTCCAAAAGGAGGTCTGATGGTAAGAATACATTCACATGAACTGTACTTCCCTTTAAAATTTTTGTATGTGCTAATGTGAGTTGTTTTTTTTTTCAGACAGGCCTGCCCAGAGGACATCACCTGCGCGCAGGACATCGCCAGCGCACGGACCATCACCTGTGCAGCAGGCATCGGCAGCAGCGCGCGGACCATCACCTGCGCCGCAAGCATCGGGAGCGCACAGATCGTCACCTGTGCGCCACAGTTCGTCATCGCGCAGTTTGTCACCTGTGCACCAGACGACGTCAGCGCGCAGACTATCACCTGTGCGCCAGACATCAGCGCACAGAACTTCACCTGTGCGCCAGACACCGTCGGCGACCACACCACAAGATGGGCGCCAAACATCAGCTCCTGCGCGCAGGCCATCACCAGATCGTCGTCTCTCCAGGAGCTCTGGGACTGTGACTGAAGAGCCTCAAGACACAACCCTTGTGGACCCATCACCCGATCTGTTTGAGTCTACAGGGTTAACAGACGAAACTTTTCTTGGGTTTGAGGACAGCCGTGCAGACGTATCCAGCCAGACCCTTGAAAAGTCTTCCGAAACGAGGACAAGTGGAGCTCCTGGAGCAGCGGCATCACAGGATGGAGAAGGTTTGTATTTATTTTGTGTGTGTGTGGGAGGGGGGGGGGGGGGGGGCAGCAGTTGTGTAAATTTTATTAACTTTCCCAAAAAAATTATTTTGCAAACAGTGGTGCCACGGACCAGCAGCGGACTAGCTTCGGGGATTGGTTCCTACTTCAGGCCGGATCTCCTCCTACAGGAGTCGTCAGAGGATGACGAGGTGGAAGTGCAGGAGGCTCCAGTTACTACATCCCTGTGTGAGTAAATTGAATTGTGAGCCTTTAAAAAAATGTATGATGAATGTGTATAATATTGTCTAATTTTCTTTTCAGCTGCCCAAATCCAAGTGGTGGCAGACATCCAGGAAGGGCAGAATCCCTCAACTGTTCAGAGGGTTCACACCCTGGCATCGGAGATTGGGACCCGCCAGGATACGTATACAAATGTCGTGGGAAGCAGACTGGACAACATTGAGAGGACAATGGAGAAGATGTCAAACAGTCTGCTTGAACTGCAGAAGACTCTTTCCGACAGCACGGCCACAATACTACAGGTCAGAATGCAAGATCATAGGGAGAATATGAACGTACTTAACATTCTGGCCGAATCCATGACCCGGCTCGTGGACAACAGCTCATGTCTGGCAGAAAGCAATAAAAACATGTCGGAGAGTCATCGACACTCCTCATCCAGCCAACAGGTCATCGCAACCACACTGCAGATGATCTATGATAAGCTCCCAGGACCAGCTCATCAACACGCTGGTGATCCACCATATCCGCCGTCGCAAGCCACAAGGACGCCTCGTACCCTTCCTCAAGTCCCATCCCAGTACAGACAGTCACAGATGTACCAGGGATATACAGGGATGTACCCCACCCCCCAGATGCATCCACCACCGGCCGCACAATCTACAGCCGCATGGGCACAGAGGCCCAGTCAACGTACTACCCAGCCTCCCAGGACATCGACGCCCTATCAGGGGGAAGAAGAGGATCCGGACAGACTTCCACCATAAACCCGGTCGTATTGTTTTATTTACTTATATATGTTTTTCATGTATCCCTTTCTTCCCCTCCCATTAGTTTGTTTTTTTTCTTACTATTGTTTTCTGTGTTGGGCTTCCCCACCCGTGACCGGGTACTACCAAGGAGCTTTGTGTAGGCATACATGCGCGGGCATGTATGCGGGCGCGTGTGGTAACGGATGAAAGCTCCTTGTGGCTACATGTATGATGGGCCAAAGAGCTATTCTGATACCACTTTTTTCTTCCAAAAATCCTTTTTGTAATGGTGTACAGTAGGCTTTCATTGTGTGAATTTACTATTCACTAGTCTGTGTTTTTGACTTATTCATAGGATTGGTGGGGAAAAATGAAGTGGACGGCATAAGTTTGTGTTGTGCGTACCAAGGTGAGTAGAACCATGTTTCAATGTATCTATTCAAGAAACTTTGAACCGCATGCCTTTGTAGAACCACACAGTCCAGCAATGGGTCATGCTGGGCTGTGTTGTTCCACAAATGTTAGCGTTTCAAAGTGCTGACCACTGACGCCACTATTTCACTTTGAACCGCATGCCTTTGTAGAACCACACAGTACAGCAATGGGTCATGCTGGGCTGTGTTGTTCCACAAATGTTAGCGTTTCAAAGTGCTGACCACTGACGCCACTATTTCACTTTGAACCGCATGCCTTTGTAGAACCACACAGTCCAGCAATGGGTCATGCTGGGCTGTGTTGTTCCACAAATGTTAGCGTTTCAAAGTGCTGACCACTGACGCCACTATTTCACTTTGAACCGCATGCCTTTGTAGAACCACACAGTCCAGCAATGGGTCATGCTGGGCTGTGTTGTTCCACAAATGTTAGCGTTTCAAAGTGCTGACCACTGACGCCACTATTTCACTTTGAACCGCATGCCTTTGTAGAACCACACAGTCCAGCAATGGGTCATGCTGGGCTGTGTTGTTCCACAAATGTTAGCGTTTCAAAGTGCTGACCACTGACGCCACTATTTCACTTTGAACCGCATGCCTTTGTAGAACCACACAGTCCAGCAATGGGTCATGCTGGGCTGTGTTGTTCCACAAATTTTCATTGAAAAGAAATGTCTTTACTTTAATATACTTTTTTCTTTTCCCCACAGATATCTATATACACAAGAAAAGAATGTAAAGAAGAACAAACTACTTTTTTGTTTTAATTAACTTTCAAACTTTATTTAAAAAATAACATTTTTCTTCAATAAACTTTAAAAAATAGAAGTTTCCTGTGGTTTTTAATAAAATTTGTAATGCAGTTGAATTGTACGTAAGTAGTATTGCTTTATGGAATCATATTTATGAATATTAATATTTAATATATCATATATGGTATTTAATATATGGATATATTTCAATTAATATGCATTTATCATATATATCTGCAAATATATTATGTCAGGCTTACAAACTAATTGGCTGATACATATATGCAGTCCTTATACATATGACTTATGAAGTTATTAAGTTAAGATTCCTTAAAGAGAGTTCAAGCTTGAATATTACCGCTCTTTTTATATGATTCTTTATTTACAGGCAGATCAAATCGTACAGAATAAGATATACACAGTAGTGATATATATACTAATTATAATTATATATGCTTCCTTCGTTACATAACATAAAACAACATGACATAAGTTTCACAAACAGTTTCAATTGCTAACATAAAATGTATACTTGCAAGTTAAAGATTGCCATCCCAAGAATCATTCCTTCTGCATGTTCTCCATGACTTCTCCTCCTGACTGACTTCCTTCCTTCTCCTTCTTCTTCTCCCTCTCCCTCTTCCTTCTAACTCCTAACTACAAGTCTGGTCCTTTTATCTCATATTTTACCAATTCAAACTATCATATTCTCATAGTTTCCAATGGAATAGGTAATTATAGGTTTGTCAGATTCCAAGGTGTAATAAAACAAACATTGAACTGGGCTGTCGTGTCCTGTTCACGGAGGCATGGTGTCATAAAAGTGTGGTGTCCACACTGCCTTAAGCAAGTATAGTATTGTAAAATCTGGAATGTCTTTTCATCCAAAGTTCTGTTGTATTGACAAGTTTTCCTGGGGTCGGTTACACAATGTTTTATCAATGGATGTGATCTCTTTTCATAGTAGTTAATTTATACTCCCTAGCTTTTAACCTTCACTGGACAATAGACAAACCAGTAGATTCTGATCTACTGTAAGCACACCTGTGAATTCCAATGACCAACAGAGCTCTGTCACATACCTATTATCATTTATGGCCTAATACCTTTTCTCTACAATGACTCTTGATCTTACTGTAACCTCTCTGGCCTTATTTATGACTAGAGCAGAATAAACCTGTTCCCTACACTATTTTTTACCATCTTGCTGTAAAACACAAATATACAGTATATCTATATAAACACATACACAAACCTAATCTCTTAAATCAGCTAAACATTACCTCATACATTCAAACTTATTTCATATCTATTCCTTACTATATATATCCAGTATACTGTCCACTATGGTAACATCGCCTATTTATAATGAATTATATTTTGATTCAGACAATATCCATTGCCCTAATATTATACTAAGTGCAGACAATTACCTATAAGGCAACAGTCGCCCCCTTGTGGCCATGAGAAATTCTTTTGATTGGCCACACATTAAACTAGCGTAATTGCTTCCAAATACATTTCAAAATATTCCTTCAAACATAACTTTCGTTGTAACCATAATATATACCATAAGTGTAATAATAATAACCATTATGATTTTAAAAATCTCTAAAAATTCTTAGCTTACCTAACCTTATTCTACTTTTTAACTAAAGCAGACAAAACTGAGGTTTTTATTCAGTATTCATGAGGAAAACTAATTTCTACAGACATTTGGAATACCATAGCCCAATTGTAGACCTTTTTTCTGTATCTGGATCAGTACGTTTGGACATTTTTGCTGTTCTTGTATGTAGCAATTTACTGGGATAAGACTGTCATCTGCGTGGTTTGCTTGCAATTGGAGATGCCTTGCGTTTGCATTATGGCCTTGCGTTTGCAACATTTGCACCATTACTAGAAGTAGAATTCTTCGTAGCAGCTGCTCCTTTGCTTGCCATTTCGCTGTTTGAGGCAGAGGGCTGTGTACGTCGAGTGCTGTGTCTTGAACATTCAGTACTTGTGACGACCCTCAGTAATAGTAATAGTCTTTATACAGTCTTTAGCAGTTCTGTTTCCTTTGCGTTTATCCAATGCCGCAGTTGTGACCAGTGTCCATATTGCTTTTGCACAAACAGGTTGTGATTTTGAATAGAACAGGCATATATGAAACAGTCTTTTTTTTTTTTTTCTTTCTTTCTTTCTTTCCTTGCTTGTTAATAGTAGGTCTTAATTGTCTTCGGGCAATAGTACCACAAATGGCTGTGAGTAGTACACCTACTCTGTTCTGTATTTCCTCACTGAATAAATTACCATGCAGTCTTAAATCTCCTTATTCTACCTTGTACCTATTTATACATCTCAATCTTACATAAACTTATACCAGTTTAACCCATATAAAGGCGTTTTCTATCCTACCTATATTTTGACTAATAATTATTTAAAATGCTTTTGATGTGTATATAGTAACATCCTATCAATACAATAAATGAATATAATTTTGCTTCAAACAGATATTAAATATCATTTAGGAATGGCTTTAAATATATCTAATTCCATCCAATATTATTTTATATGCAGCCATGTGCATATACAGTGACCCTGTTATGCTACAAATAATTATCTTAGACTTGTGACAGTCTTTATTAAGAGAATTATTCATCCCACTTAATAATCTCGGCCCAATTTGTTATAACGTGGTATACCATCCTGTATTAGATATTTAATTACTTTTGAAGCTTTTACGAAGGAAGCATAGGTAGTATCTATTGTGTAATATATAAAAAAAACATAAAATATTTACAAGGTATATATGCAATGATATAAAATATATCTCAGACAAATGTTTACATATATGTGATTAAGGTATATGAAGGGATGAGACAGTTCTGTATAATCACAGTGATGAGATGTGCTGTACACTGTTGTGGGAGTGTACATGTAGTTTGAAAGACAAGTAATGATTACTTGTGATGAAAGGGTTAATGAAAACCTTCCCCTTTCTTGTGAAACTGGAAAACTCCTTGAGGATTTGTCCATATATCAGTCTTTAGGGATGCTATGTAGATTTTGCTGGATAGCAGCGATGAAAGGGTTAATGAAGACCTTTTCCCTTGTAAATTGGAGTCTTTTTGGAGTCTTGCACCATTCTGTATACAGGTTGCCAGGATTACTATGAATCAAACAAAAATACATACAATGACTATCACAGATATTTATACAGTGATTTAACATAGCTTGCTATGCATTCTGTCCTATCTGCTGCATGTTATCAGGTACAGAATTTACAAATGTGTCTTTTAACGATTGAATAACAAACAAACAATTGTTTCTGGCCTGTGCCAATCTTTCCTGTCACATTGTGTGTCAATGACAGCACAATTGTCGCTGCAGATATGATGCAGGTTTAATTTGGAAACTGTGGCTGTTTGAACATCAAAGCAAACAATGGCTTCATTGGATCTAACAAGTAAAGGAATGATACTACCGTATTCACTTGTGACCATACTCCCTTGTGATGCAGCCTGGTCCCAGACTGTCTTTAACCATAGCGTTTGCTGCTTGGTGTGGCTCCTTAGTTTGGAAGAATCTTGGAGCTTCTGAAAAAACCTACTTTTGTGGGGAGAGAAACTTGTTAAACTTTGCCAAATATGTATTGCAGGTCCCAGGGCTTTCTGTCTTTCCACACCTGTAATAAAATGGTTATGGCACCAGGGCATAAAAACATTTTCATCCTGGTGATCCTTTTTGTCATTGTTAATTGGTGTGTGGTTTGCAGAATGACACTCTGCATGTGGTCTCTCTGAGAGCATGCAAACATTTGCACCATCACTAGAAGTCTCTGAGTGCTCTGTGGGGGTTACATAAGTTTGGGAACTTTGTTTGTAAACATGCATTCCTGAATTAATTTCATGGATTTTCCCTTTAAACATGTTTCCAGGTGAATACATTTCAAGGTTTGCAACTCTGGTTGCCATGGGAGTTTTCACCATGGGGAACTTCCCCACCCCTGTGTGCACTGTACTGCTGCTATCAGTGTTTAAATCTGCTGACAATTCACCTTTGCCTAAGGGCATAACAAATTCTTCATTTACATTGGGAACTCTGAGAGTGTATTCAGCAGAATACTCATAATCTGAGTTACAATGATCTTCCCCCTTACTAGACACAGTATAGGGGACATCTCCTATTGCTGCTACCTCCTTTACATTAATGTGCTGTCTGATGATAGACACATCCGGCACATTGCTACTTTCTTCCTTTACCACAGAGGCTGTTCTGCTGGTGGTCTGTGTGACCATAGCAGACTCCATGCGCTGCACATTGATGCAGTCCTGCAACATGTAACTTTCCTTAATTTTAGGATCTTGACTGATTAAGTCATTTCTGACTCCTGTAGACTCTGTGTACAGAGTTTCACATACCTCAACACTATTCCTGTTTGGTGTTTCTATCTCAGCTTGCTTGCTGGATGTTATCTCTTCATCAGAGATCTTGACAATTTGATTACAAACTGTCAGGCTTTTCGCTTCTGCCCCAAACTTTTTCTGTTTATTTTTCTGTTTAAGGGACTTAAATAACGAATGCATTTTTGCATTAATGGTCAGGCACGCCTTACGAAGACGTGAACCTGATTCTTCTTTACATTTCTGTTTGGCTTCTAGAGCCGCAGTTCTGCGCATTTTTCTAAATGCTACAGAAAACTTTTGCATTTTTAACATTTCAATGCTAAATTTATATATTCTTTGTTTTTAGTACTGAAGGTATCCTCTCCTTAAGATTGACCGGTGTCTTAAGGTTAAACTCTAATACCTGGTACATTTATACATTTATTTGGAAATACTCTTTTCCACTGTGCACATTTTCTATTCTAGGCCTTTAAATTCTTTATTCTCATTTGTAACCTATTCCACTGTGATCTTGTATTTTGCCAGCAGGCTTATAGCCTTTGGTGCTGCTTCCTAATAGATATTATGTTAGTTAAAATAACGTATATTGCACTAACACATTTATCCTAGGTTATACAGAATACAAAATTGACATTACACAATGGTAATAAATTTTCATAGATACATCCCCACCGTGATTCTGCAGATTTGGTAGCCAGCTTATAGCATCTGCTACTCCTCATAAATATTATAGATCAGATAATCAGATTCAGTAATAACAAGTCCAATTCGTGGTCGCCAATATTGCTTTATGGAATCATATTTATGAATATTAATATTTAATATATCATATATGGTATTTAATATATGGATATATTTCAATTAATATGCATTTATCATATATATCTGCAAATATATTATGTCAGGCTTACAAACTAATTGGCTGATACATATATGCAGTCCTTATACATATGACTTATGAAGTTATTAAGTTAAGATTCCTTAAAGAGAGTTCAAGCTTGAATATTACCGCTCTTTTTATATGATTCTTTATTTACAGGCAGATCAAATCGTACAGAATAAGATATACACAGTAGTGATATATATACTAATTATAATTATATATGCTTCCTTCGTTACATAACATAAAACAACATGACATAAGTTTCACAAACAGTTTCAATTGCTAACATAAAATGTATACTTGCAAGTTAAAGATTGCCATCCCAAGAATCATTCCTTCTGCATGTTCTAAAACTACACAAAATCTGCTAGAAGCGCCTAATCGGATAGTTTTTAAAGCAACATCACGAGCGCTGCCAAAAAAGCATTGTGTATATGCTTAATTGATTACTGAGAACATGGGGAGAAGAATTGGCTGCGCTTGTAATGTGGCCAAAAAAAAAAAAACCAACCTGGTTAATGGAGAGCTGACAAACACAAAAATGATAATAAAAATTGTTTATTTAAAATATAAATATACCAATGAAATTAGCACAATATCCTGAAATATTGATTATATAGGTGTACTCTGAGCTGACCCTAAATATCAAACAACAAGTAGCAGCATTGATACAATTATTAGATGATTATGAGAGAAAGTTATAACAATAATGTAACAAACATGTGGCTTCTCACTGAGATCAATCATTCACAGAATTCATGAGATTAATATTATCTAGGAGTACAGAGGCAGCATGTACTCCGAGAAATAGGAGAGTCCCAACAGCAAATGGTTTAGCTTGAGGAAAAATGATTAGCTTATCTCTTAAGGGCTATTTGTACCGGGCGTCCCCGGTAAGATCCAGTAATGCCCTTTTGATGGATAAATGATTCTAGCAGACTGCCCTAATGGGAGCTATTCCCGTATGCTGGGAAATAGCTCTGCTTTAACCGGCTTTATTTCCAGGGATCTCCCGTGAGCTGGTAGAAATCCTTTAAAGTGCCCACTTACGTGCAGTTAGGAGTAACAGGTCCCTTGCCGTTAATTGCTTAATTAGCAGAGCAGAAAGTACTTGCCGTGCAGCGAAGTTTTTCCAGAATGGGCAGGTGTGAAGAGATGAATGAGCACACTGGAGCTGAAGTGTCCGTGCTCGGCAACCGCCGCTGGCAGCAGGGGAAAGCCGCTCAGTGAGAAGCGCTGATCGGAGCCGTCCGTAGTGGATGCTTGAAATGCCGGAGTTCAATGGGTCAGCAATCAGAGGGATGGTGGGAGGAGCCTAACGCGTTTCGTCACGTAATCGTGACGAAACGCGTTAGGCTCCTCCCACCATCCCTCTGATTGCTGACCCATTGAACTCCGGCATTTCAAGCATCCACTACGGACGGCTCCGATCAGCGCTTCTCACTGAGCGGCTTTCCCCTGCTGCCAGCGGCGGTTGCCGAGCACGGACACTTCAGCTCCAGTGTGCTCATTCATCTCTTCACACCTGCCCATTCTGGAAAAACTTCGCTGCACGGCAAGTACTTTCTGCTCTGCTAATTAAGCAATTAACGGCAAGGGACCTGTTACTCCTAACTGCACGTAAGTGGGCACTTTAAAGGATTTCTACCAGCTCACGGGAGATCCCTGGAAATAAAGCCGGTTAAAGCAGAGCTATTTCCCAGCATACGGGAATAGCTCCCATTAGGGCAGTCTGCTAGAATCATTTATCCATCAAAAGGGCATTACTGGATCTTACCGGGGACGCCCGGTACAAATAGCCCTTAAGAGATAAGCTAATCATTTTTCCTCAAGCTAAACCATTTGCTGTTGGGACTCTCCTATTTCTCGTAGTACATGCTGCCTCTGTACTCCTAGATAATATTAATCTCATGAATTCTGTGAATGATTGATCTCAGTGAGAAGCCACATGTTTGTTACATTATTGTTATAACTTTCTCTCATAATCATCTAATAATTGTATCAATGCTGCTACTTGTTGTTTGATATTTAGGGTCAGCTCAGAGTACACCTATATAATCAATATTTCAGGATATTGTGCTAATTTCATTGGTATATTTATATTTTAAATAAACAATTTTTATTATCATTTTTGTGTTTGTCAGCTCTCCATTAACCAGGTTGGTTTTTTTTTTTTTGGCCACATTACAAGCGCAGCCAATTCTTCTCCCCATCTTCTGCATGTTCTCCATGACTTCTCCTCCTGACTGACTTCCTTCCTTCTCCTTCTTCTTCTCCCTCTCCCTCTTCCTTCTAACTCCTAACTACAAGTCTGGTCCTTTTATCTCATATTTTACCAATTCAAACTATCATATTCTCATAGTTTCCAATGGAATAGGTAATTATAGGTTTGTCAGATTCCAAGGTGTAATAAAACAAACATTGAACTGGGCTGTCGTGTCCTGTTCACGGAGGCATGGTGTCATAAAAGTGTGGTGTCCACACTGCCTTAAGCAAGTATAGTATTGTAAAATCTGGAATGTCTTTTCATCCAAAGTTCTGTTGTATTGACAAGTTTTCCTGGGGTCGGTTACACAATGTTTTATCAATGGATGTGATCTCTTTTCATAGTAGTTAATTTATACTCCCTAGCTTTTAACCTTCACTGGACAATAGACAAACCAGTAGATTCTGATCTACTGTAAGCACACCTGTGAATTCCAATGACCAACAGAGCTCTGTCACATACCTATTATCATTTATGGCCTAATACCTTTTCTCTACAATGACTCTTGATCTTACTGTAACCTCTCTGGCCTTATTTATGACTAGAGCAGAATAAACCTGTTCCCTACACTATTTTTTACCATCTTGCTGTAAAACACAAATATACAGTATATCTATATAAACACATACACAAACCTAATCTCTTAAATCAGCTAAACATTACCTCATACATTCAAACTTATTTCATATCTATTCCTTACTATATATATCCAGTATACTGTCCACTATGGTAACATCGCCTATTTATAATGAATTATATTTTGATTCAGACAATATCCATTGCCCTAATATTATACTAAGTGCAGACAATTACCTATAAGGCAACAGTAGATTGCCCAGGGAACATCAGGGGAACTGTGTCTCTTCACATCCACGCCACTTAGGAAGGATACACCGGAAGACCTGTGGAAGAGAACAGTATGAGCTTCCAGATATGGGTGATAGTGTCACCCTGGGACTGGAAAAAAGAGGTACATACAACAGTCCACACAACACAAGCGGGTTACAGCGGCCCAAATGCAACCCTCCTGCACTTGCATCACTACACATCCAAACATTCCCTGACAAGCATTGCTGTTTCAGGGAATGTTTGGATGTGCAGTCTTGCAAATGCCGGAGGGTTGCACTTTGGACATGTCGGGGTGATTTTGGACATGGGAGTTTTGGGCAATACATCTCACCTGAGGGGGGGTTGTCTGCTACATGGCGGAGGGTCAGGTCCACATCACCAGTAGGTCGGCCATGGAACATCAGTTGAAATGTCGTGTCTTTTCACATCCACGCCACTTGGGAAGATACATCGCAGGACCTGTGGAAGAGAACAGTTTGAGCTTCCAGATATGGGTGATAGTGTCACCCTGGGACTGGAAAAAAGAGGTACATACAACAGTCCACACAACACAAGCGGGTTACAGCGGCCCAAATGCAACCCTCCTGCACTTGCATCACTACACATCCAAACATTCCCTGACTAGCATTGCTGTTTCAGGGAATGTTTGGATGTGCAGTCTTGCAAATGCCGGAGGGCTGCACTTTGGACATGTCGGGGTGATTTTGGACATGGGAGTTTTGGGCAATACATCTCACCTGAGGGGGGGTTGTCTGCTACATGGCGGAGGGTCAGGTCCACATCACCAGTAGGTCGGCCATGGAACATCAGTTGAAATGTCGTGTCTCTTCACATCCACGCCACTTGGGAAGATACATCGCAGGACCTGTGGAAGAGAACAGTTTGAGCTTCCAGATATGGGTGATAGTGTCACCCTGGGACTGGAAAAAAGAGGTACATACAACAGTCCACACAACACAAGCGGGTTACAGCGGCCCAAATGCAACCCTCCTGCACTTGCATCACTACACATCCAAACATTCCCTGACTAGCATTGCTGTTTCAGGGAATGTTTGGATGTGCAGTCTTGCAAATGCCGGAGGGCTGCACTTTGGACATGTCGGGGTGATTTTGGACATGGGAGTTTTGGGCAATACATCTCACCTGAGGGGGGGTTGTCTGCTACATGGCGGAGGGTCAGGTTCACATCACCAGTAGGTCGGCCATGGAACATCAGTTGAAATGTCGTGTCTCTTCACATCCACGCCACTTGAGAAGATACATCGCAGGACCTGTGGAAGAGAACAGTTTGAGCTTCCAGATATGGGTGATAGTGTCACCCTGGGACTGGAAAAAAGAGGTACATACAACAGTCCACACAACACAAGCGGGTTACAGCGGCCCAAATGCAACCCTCCTGCACTTGCATCACTACACATCCAAACATTCCCTGACTAGCATTGCTGTTTCAGGGAATGTTTGGATATGCAGTCTTGCAAATGCCGGAGGGCTGCACTTTGGACATGTCGGGGTGATTTTGGACATGGGAGTTTTGGGCAATACATCTCACCTGAGGGGGGGTTGTCTGCTACATGGCGGAGGGTCAGGTCCACATCACCAGTAGGTCGGCCATGGAACATCAGTTGAAATGTCGTGTCTCTTCACATCCACGCCACTTGGGAAGATACATCGCAGGACCTGTGGAAGAGAACAGTTTGAGCTTCCAGATATGGGTGATAGTGTCACCCTAGGACTGGAAAAAAGAGGTACATACAACAGTCCACACAACACAAGCGGGTTACAGCGGCCCAAATGCAACCCTCCTGCACTTGCATCACTACACATCCAAACATTCCCTGACTAGCATTGCTGTTTCAGGGAATGTTTGGATGTGCAGTCTTGCAAATGCCGGAGGGCTGCACTTTGGACATGTCGGGGTGATTTTGGACAAGGGAGTTTTGGGCAATACATCTCACCTGAGGGGGGTTGTCTGCTACATGGCGGAGGGTCAGGTCCACATCACCAGTAGGTCGCCCATGGAACATCAGGTGAAATGTCGTGTCTCCTCACATCCACGCCACTTGGGAAGATACACCGCAGGACCTGTGGAAGAGAACAGTTTGAGCTTCCAGATGTGGGTAATAGTGTCACCCTGGGACTGGAAAGAAGAGGTACATACAGTCCACACAACACAAGCGGGGAACAGTGGGTCCAAATGCAACCCTCCGCCACTCGCGTCACCACACATCCAAACATTCCCTGACAAGCATTGGTGTATCAGGAGGGAATGTTTGGATGTGCAGTCTTGCAAATGCCGGAGGGCTGCACTTTGGACATGCCGGGGTGATTTTGGACAAGGGAGTCTTGGTCAATACATCTCACCTGAGGGGGTTGTCTGCTACATGGCGGAGGGTCAGGTCCACATCTCCAGTAGGTCGCCCATGGTAGAGTTGGATAAAAGGGTCAAATATTTGCGGTAACCCAACAGGATAAAACAGGGGGGAACGAACTGTACAAACATGGCCTGGGGATATACATCAACAGGATGTAAAACTCTGAAATAGATAAATGAAGAGGTTTTTTTTAAAAATATTCCAATGTCAGTTTACACGATAATACAAATGTTGTCAGTATACTCACAGGCAACTGCAAAATAATTTTGGATCAATGTCCGCCGGGAATCCTCTCCTTCGCCCATACCCACCGGTAGAGCAGAAGACCGGTTCCCGCGTCGGAAAGCACTACGACGAAGAGTCACCGGCAAACGGTTTGCGACACATATGTTGTGTAAAATACAACATGCATTTACCATGCCGCAAACCTTCGACGGTGAGTACAAAAGAGCACCGCCGGAAGTGTCTAAACATCGAAACCGGCTTTTAAGTACACCGAAGGCACGTTCAATTATTTGCCTCGATGCAATGTGTGTCTCTTGGTAACGTTTTTCTGCTCTACCAACAGGATTAGACAATGGGGTCAACAGCCACGGTTTGTTTGGATAACCCGCATCGCCTATAGAAAATATAAAAAAAATGTTAGGTACTTGTAAAAAATATTCAAAAAAAATAATAAAAAAATAATAAAAAAATAAAAAAATGAAAATACATACCTAACAGCCAGCCACCAGGCATGTTTCCTGTTTCGAACTTGTCAAACAGCGATGACTGGCTTAGGATGAAGGAGTCGTGAGATGATCCAGGAAATCCCACAAAAATGTTCAAAAATCTCATGTTTACATCACAGACCGCCTGCACGTTCAGGGAATGGAACTGTTTTCGGTTCCGAAAACATTCCTCTGAATTCCGTGGCGGTCTGATCTGCACGTGGGTACAGTCAATCGCGCCCAGCACATTGGGAAATTTGTATTTGTTGAAAAAGCCTAATTTGATCTCACGACATTCGCTGTCCGTCTCTGGAAATGTAATGTACTGGATCGTCAATTTGCGGAAAGCCCTAATGACCTGGGTTATACAGCGCGACAGTGTCGACTGTGAAAAACCGCATGTTTGAGACAGTGTAGGCTGGAATGTGCCTGACGCCAAAAAATGTAACGTCCCCAGCAGTTTCTGAAAACCGCTGATTGCACGATTTGTCCGTGCCCGAGGTTCCAAGTCGGCCTCCAACAGAGCGTACAGCGAATATATGTCGCGAGTCGATAAGCGATAATTTTGTATCACCTCGAACTCGCTGAGATCCTCCAGTTCACGCCTAGTGCGATACTGGCGTGGACGTGGAAATGAAACCCGCAATACTGGCTCACCCAATGCAGACATTTGCTGACCTGGATCCTGATGTTCATCAGCACTTTCTTCCTCCATCATGCTTGCAGCCAGCATGAACATCACAATCTGGTCAGAAAAAGGCTCCATCATTGTAGTCAGTACAAAAATAGGAATGTGTTTTAAAACGCAGGAATTTTCCTAAAAAAACGATTCCACAGAGCTGACTGTAAAATGGCTCCTTCTCCCTGTAGTCTCAAACCTGGGAGTGAGGAGATAGGAGGGGCTTTGCAGAAGTGTATCCTGGGTAAAACTGTGGAATCATGGGTAAATTTCCCTCAGGAGATTGAAGAAAAAAATATTCCTTTAAAAAATCAATTAAATAATACTTGTGAAGCAAAAAAAGACAAACCAAGTAGATAATCCTTTCAAATATAAATAGATATGCTACTAGCAATCCTCAAATATCAAAAAAAATCATGTACTAAAATTTTTTTTTTAGATCCCGCCAGTCAACTGAGGCGGACTGAAATAGTCGAATTTGCGGTCGAAAAGCACTGCAGGCGAATTTCCAAACTTGAATTGAATATGCTTTGGGCGAATTGCAGCATCTGTACCATTGCAGAAAAGTCGAATGCGAAAAAAGTCGAATTGCCAAAAGTCGAATTTTGAATGTCCGTTTTTTTGCGATAAAGTACTGTACTGCATAGGCGAATTGTTTTTTTTGAGGCGAAAAAGTTCCGGAATTCGACTATTTCTGGAATTCGCCTGCAATTGCATATACCCCTATATCATACAGCCCACCATGAACCTTTGCAATCAGATGGACAACTATTCGATAGCACCTATCCTTGTTTACCAATACCTATAGATTGTAAGCTTGCGAGCAGGGCCTGCCTACCTCTATGGCTGTTTGTTATTACCCAGTTTTGTTTTGTTGTCTCTAATTGTAAAGCGCAACAGAATTTGCTGCGCTATATAAGAAACTGTTAATAAATAATAAATTGATGCTCCTGAGTGCATGTAACAAAGAAAACAAGATGGTGGCACCCGTAGCCGGCTCCACGTGGGACACCAATCACCGCGGCCACAGTGGAGAAGACTGGATGAGCAGCAGCTGCCGGCAAGAGGACGCCGTCGCACCATGCCGATGCAGGAGAGGTGAGGGAGCGCCCGGCAGGCCAGTGCAGTCTATGTTTGCTTCATGACAGATTATAGCTAGGGTACAGTTTGCAAATAAGATGGAAACCTTGGGAGTTCCACACTAAATGTCAAACCCATCACTCTCTGTTAAATGGCATAGCTGGCAAAGATTCATTAGGGTTCAAGACGGTGAGGATCTCCTCACGGCCTTTCCATCACCAACACCAGGAGATGTACAGTACTATAATGTTTCTCTATATGGAGCTAATAAGCAATAGTTCTTGTTTGTAAAGTTTAAGAATACGGCCAACTGCATTTTAATAATATAGCTGAATTTTATATGGGTATAAGACTGCATTGTGGCTCTTCTACCCAACCTCTCCCAATTCGTTAACTTTTTTTTAACTAAAAACGACAGTATGTTTAATGTTTTAATTCCCCCAAAAATGACAAACACGAGGGGGGGGGGGGGGGGGGGGGGGCACCCGGCACTCAAACTGTGTACGACAAGTCTTATAAAATATCAACCATGAAGATCTCAAAGCTGCCATTCATCTTAGTGACTGTATTGGGCATTACACTCTTCATCAGCTACATCAGATGGAAACCTAGCACTCCTGTGGCAATGGAGAAATCTCTTCCTCACCTGCAGCTTGAACATGGGAGAGAAACTGTTCCTAATGAAATCCTTTATGGAATAATGTTTGATGCTGGGAGCACTGGTACCCGAATACATGTATATAAATTCAAGAAAATATCCTCTGATCCCCTGCACCTGGAGAATGAAATATTTAAGGCTATAAAGCCAGGACTGTCTGCATATGCTGATGATCCAGGGCAGTGTGCTGCAGGGATAAAGGAATTGCTTGATATTGCAAAAGAAGAAATACCTGGTCACCTATGGAGGTCTACTCCACTGGTCCTCAAAGCCACAGCTGGGTTACGTCTGTTACCGGGAGAGAAGGCTCAGAAGCTTCTAGACACTGTAACAGACCTTTTTCAATCATTTCCTTTTCTTGTTGGAAAAGATAGCGTTTCTATCATGAACAGTACTGATGAAGGGATATTTGCTTGGATTACTGTAAACGTTTTAACTGGGAGTATAACACATGCTTCTGAAAAGTTGTCTGGAATGCTGGATCTTGGTGGTGGGTCAACACAAATCACCTTCTATCCTTATGATAAGAATACTTTTCCCAGTGCACCAGCGGGATACATCACCAACTTTGATCTGTTTAACAACACATACCACCTATATTCACACAGTTACCTTGGACTAGGTTTAATGTCAGCAAGACTGCAAATTATGGGTGGAGAAGATGAAAAGCCTTTGCAGCCAGGCGATGAGTTGGTGACGCCTTGTATAACACCTGGCTTTATTACGGAGTTTAAACAAGCAGGAATATCTTACAAGGTGAACGATGTAACTTCTTTGTATGAATCCTGTTATAGAAGAGTATCTAAGATGCTGAGTGGCAAAGTAAGCCATGCCAAAGAGGTTTCCAGCCTGTTCTTTTATGCCTTTTCCGATTACTTTGATCGGGCTGAGGATGCACGTTTGATAGATCCCAGTGTTGGCGGCTTTATAAAGGTTGCAGACTTTGAAATGAGAGCAAGGAAAGAATGTACGGCCATAGAAAAGACAGCGGGGGTCATTCCGAGTTGTTCGCTCGGTAAATTTCATTGCATCGCAGCGATTTTCCGCTTAGTGCGCATGCGCAATGTTCGCACTGCGACTGCGCCAAGTAAATTTGCTATGAAGTTAGGTATTTTACTCACGGCTTTTTCTTCGTTCAGGCGATCGTAATGTGATTGACAGGAAGTGGGTGTTTCTGGGCGGAAACAGGCCGTTTTATGGGCGTGTGGGAAAAAACGCTACCGTTTCTGGGAAAAACGCGGGAGTGGCTGGAGAAACGGAGGAGTGGCTGGGCGAACGCTGGGTGTGTTTGTAACGTCAGACCAGGAACGACAAGCTCTGAACTGATCGCAGATGCCGAGTAAGTCTGGAGCTACTCAGAAACTGCACAGAGATGTCTTTTCGCAATATTGCGAATCTTTCGTTCGCAATGTTACTATGCTAAGATTCACTCCCAGTAGGCGTAGGCTTAGCGTGTGCAAAGCTGCTAAAAACGGCTTGCGAGCGAACAACTCGGAATGACCCCCAGCAGGCGAGAATGCATTCCTCTGTATGGATCTGACTTATATAACACGTCTTCTTAAGGAGTTGGGTTTTCCAAAAGACAAACGACTGAAGCTTATTAAGAAAATAAATGACGTTGAGACCAGCTGGGCCCTAGGAGCAACGTTTTATTACATGGATTTAATGAAAAGTAACACCTAGAACTAGGAGATGGAAAAAATGTGAAGATGATTTTTGGGAAAAACTACTTGACCTGTTTCTGATTAGCATTTTCAGAGACTTTGCCATAATTTGTGCCATGTTTACACAGGGATGGGTTTGTTATATATTTTAGGGTGATCTGCATAGTAGAATAACACAGCCACTTTACAAATAACTGTGATCTATTTGCCTTGGTGAGTAATTTTACATCCATAGTTTTTCTTTATTTGTATATTTAAATCTAGTTGCACTATTATTTAAGCAAGCTCAAAATGGAACTTTAAATATTTATCTCCTAGTTACTTTTCCCATACTTTCACTATTGATGCCTCAGTTCCCCTATTCTTTTCATGCAGTATCATCTCTTATTATTGTGAATATTCTGCAGTGTGAAGGAACAACCATTTGTTCAGATTTAACGTGGAGGCAGGCCATTATGTGGTCTATAGCAGTATTCAACCAATCAAATTGCTAGGAGCTAGTGACATCACTGAGATGTGAAGCTCACTACCTTATGGCAGAGTGATATCACTATTACCCAGTGAATTTTTAGTCTGTCTTCTCATCAATAATGATAAGCTTTATTTCATATTTTTATTTTTTAAATTGGGTGTACTGATCACTGAACTGCCAGATTTCAGCCATGTGTGTGGCTAAAATGGGAGGTGAATGGATTAGACTATGTGTAGGTAGCATAATGCTGGTCACACTTTCCATGTTAATCAATTAAATACAATATTTTAATTGTAAAAATTTTATTTTCAAAATGCCCAATTCAGTGAGCCCATATAATGGGATAAGATGGTGAATTTGATCAATAATGTTCAGAGGAATTTTACTCCTCCAGAAAGGATCAGCTATAACTGTTGTAATGTTATATTCGAAGTTGAACAATCCGAAAAAATTGTGTATGACGTGTCTACCTCCCTTAGAATGCAAATGTGTTTTTAGAAGAGTTTATACTGTATAACAGGAAAGCATGGGTTTGCATTAATATGTTACTGGATATGGTGCGTCCACTCCCCCCTCCCCCTTCCATATAACAGTATTTGGTCTGAAGTCTAATGCTGGTGGTATGGCAACTTTGACCACCTCCTACCTCATGTAACTTTGACTGTATACTTACTGCAAATTAAACCAGTGAATATATATATATATATATATTTTTTTTTTTTTTTTTCTTTCAAATAAATGTTCTATTTTGTGCCACCTGGGCGCAGCCACATACTGTAAGGCACTGAACATCTGCCAAGGAAACATCACATCCTCTCAAAATGCAGCACTGGCTACATATTACAGACTGTGGCATGACTTCACCCTTGCAAAGTAAAGTTATCGCTATAACTAACGTAGATTGACCCAGGTGAGTAAATAGCCATGTAATATGTCCTGTAACTTGCCTCTACCTCCAGCATGCAGCAACTGCCCTTCCTGGTGCTGACATTTTTTGAGGTGACCCTGTGACTAATTAAATGTTTTGTTAACCGGTTTAAGGCAAAAATAGGTTTGTGATCTGTTATTTTTTCATTGTAAACGTGTACTAATAAAATCACATTGTGTAGATATTTCACTGTTATATTTAATAAAACTACTTTTTGCAAAAAAAAAAAAAATGACAAACACTTGGTTTATTGTTTTGTATTTCTGCTTTATTTTGTCGCTGAACTGTATTTTTGCTGTACAATAAACAGAGTGAGTTTGAGCCTTAAACATTTATGTTTAAGGGCCTGATTCAGAGAAGTACGCAAAGTCGATGTTCAATAGAACTGATCGATTATTGTCAGACTGCACATGTGCTGCGTTTGCATTGTGCATGTGTCAAGGTACCTCTGCGAACCCGCACGGAAGCCAAAGTCCAGATGAATTCAGTATGTTGTACTGAATGTTTTTTGAACTGTATGTTTTTTGAACTGCGCAACATTTTACACTGGTTAATGAATTTTCACACTATGCATGCCACACAAAGTCACTGTTATCACGTATTTTCTGTACAACTAAATAAATTTTTTTTAAGGATGCTGTTTTTTCCTATGATTCTCAGGGAATAAGAATTTATCTTGCCCTATAATGACTAATTTACCGCTCTATACAAAAAACCTGCCCTTTACTTCATCATCAGTCCAGTTCATCATTTTTGAAGATCACCATTTTTGAAGACTGTACATATATTTATGAAATCATCATGTTTGAAGATTCTGCATATCTATCAAAGAGCAAGAAACTGTCCTATGAAAACCTTCTCTTTACATCAAATATGTTTATTTTTGATTAAATCTTTTGCACTTTGTCTAATAAGAATACTCGAATGACATATGCTATATGAATGTGTTCTATTTTAAATCATGTTTCTCTTATAAACTGTTTTTATAGTGAGGCATCAACTGCATCTATTAGATGCAGATGCGGTCCAGATAAGCAGTCACGTGTGCGTTCCACCAGTCCGATGACGCATCACGTGACCAACGATATGACCTCATCGACCGCCGCATTACCGTGCCCGTCACTCCAGCGCTACACAGCACGGCCTCTTGCTAGCCCATCAGCGATCAGCGCGCCCAGTACCTACGGCGGCTGATCGCAGCGGGCACTTTGTTAAGCCTAAATCCGCATTTAATATAAGTTATTCCTGTTACCGGAAGTTACGTTCTAACTTCCTTTTCCGGCCCCCGGAAGCGCCTTTGAGTTCCAGCGTGCGTTCCACGCCGTCTTTTATGATTCTTATTTCCCTGACAAACAGTACCAATTATTAAAACAGTTTAAAAGACTCATGAATGAATATAAATTTGTGTCAAGACTGTTTCTATTTTATTTATATATCCTTCTTGCAAATCTCTTGGAATATTCTCACTATCCCTGACAGGAAGTGAGGTCATTACTTGTTGGACCATGTGTTAGATCCTCACACTGCTCACATGTATAAATAGGATACCTGTTCACTACTGACTATATCCCCATGATGAAGTCATACTGCTGACGAAACGCGTTGGGACTGCTGTACCTGAGACCTCCTTATGGACATATAAGCTTTTTTAACTCAAATATCCTGTACGTTTGCACTTTTACCAATATTGGATTTTTATGGAAAACAGGATGTATCCGATTGTACATACAGATTGATAAGCTCGAATCTTGTTATATTCTGTACGCTTGCAATTTTACTATTTTATACCTTCTATGTTTTATGTTGTATTAAAATTTTGTGAAAAACCCCCAATAATCCCTGCTGGTGGATTTTTACCATTGAGGATTTGCTTATCCTTAAGGAGGTTTTTTAGATACAACTACTTCTATATATATTTTTTATGGTGAAATATGCTTTAAAACTGTACGCGCTATGATATTTCTGTTCTATTTCTTTTTACATATGTGCACTGGTCATGAGACCGAAGAAAGTATATATACCAGATAAGTGATGTCCATACATTACCACTTGATTCACTTCATATCAATCTTTTAAAGAAACACTAAATAGCCGCCCTTATCTTCACTAGTTTCATATTTTACCCTTTATGTGTCATCCAAGCAAATATCACATTGTTTAAGGTTGCTGCCACCCATTAATTGGGTTAGTTTTATAGTCTTCACGTTATATATTTATTCTTTTAAAATCACAGATTCACGTGCTCTCTTAGTGCTCACTGAACGTTACCCGTGCGCCCTCGCATCTATTTGTTTTTTTTAAATTTATGTTTAAGGGCCTGATTCAGAGAAGTACGCAAAGTCGATGTTCAATAGAACTGATCGATTATTGTCAGACTGCACATGTGCTGCGTTTGCATTGTGCATGTGTCAAGGTACCGCTGCGAACCCGCACGGAAGCCACAGTTCAGATGTATTCAGTATGTTGTACTCCAGCTGTTGTTGAACTATACATCACAGTATTCCCTACCATAATTTTGCTATTGGGACATGCTAAAACTGTGTCAGGGCATGCTGGGGTATGTAATTCCACAGCGGCTGGAGGGCTTGTATCAGTATTTGTATAACATGTCAGAAACAATACCGGTAAGAGACACACATGTAGCAGTGTCAAGTTCAGTATCAGGACCTTGAATACAGGTGCATATGTTTTTATGTATATACTATGGGGTCAATTCAATTTGGCAATTTATGAATAGCGCCGGGAATTAGCTCCCGACGCTATTCAATTCAGCTCCAGTTAAGTCGACGATGTCCCGTTCTCACCGACTAAACAGGTTGAATTGTCGGGAGAACGGGCATTCTCCGACTTAACTCCCCGGCGCGAGGCTGATTCCCGACAGAATCAGCCCCGCGCCGGCCGCGAGGCAGCACTTTTGTCGGGTTTCTTCTCTCATCCCCGGGGATGAGAGAAGAATTCCCGACAATTGCGGGTAACTAGCAGCTGAATTGAATAGCGTCGGGAGCTAATTCCCGGCGCTATTCATAAATTGCCGAATTGAATTGACCCCTTTATGCACCTATAGATACAGGTGCATATATTTGCACTGATGAAGATAAGTCAACGTCCCTAATAGTAAGTGGAGGGTTACATAAAAATCTAAGCTTGTCGGAGCTTGGACTAGTTGTCAATCACCATCTTTAGATGCTGTTAGCAGATTTGTGCCTATGGAGGCCAGGGAGGGCTCTTGTAATCCCTCTCATGCAGACTCCATACTCCTCCATAGACTTTTGCTGCATGACACTGCCACACGTATACAGAGAAGCGATAATGAAAGATTTCATTTCATGGCCAAGAGGTTTGCCGACATAGGGGTAAAATTACTAAGGTGGGAGTTTTTTTTTAGAACTGATGTTGCTCCCAGCAACCAACCAGATTCTACTTAACATTTATCTCTGCTTCTAGAACATGTTAGATAGAATCTTATGGTTGCTATGGGTAACATCACCAGTTCTAAAAAAAAACTCCCACCTTAGTTAAGCTTTATCAAAGCTACTATCCCCGTAAGTGATCATTGATAAATAGACCAGAAAGAACATTCATTGTTGCCACAACATGTGGCAATAAATATGGGCTTAGGTGGTGTAATGTGCATGTCTGGGTATACATTTTGTGCCATGGTTTGGTGTAATTGGTATAGACTTATTTTAATAATTTTGTTCTGCAAAATGAAATGTCGACATTGCATGGTTCCGCAAAGTTGTGCATCTACTTTACACTCAGGTATGTATTAATGTCCCAGTGACCAGAGTAAAAATTCACCCCTCCAGCATTTTCAGCACTTCTTGTACTGCACCAAGGATGCACTGGTGCTATGTGTGTTTAACAGATTGCGACTCCAATGAGTATGCGCAAAATCAGAAGGTGGCATATGCACCTGCTGCCAGGTGCCTACCGACTACCCGCTTCCAGGTTACCAGTGACTGCCTGCTGCCAGGTGCTCAGTGACTGCCTGCTGCTACGAACCCAGTGGCTGACTGATGCCAGGTGCCTACTTATTGTCTGCTGCCAGGTGCTCAGTGACTGCCTGCTGCCTGGAGCCTACTGAGTGCCCGCTGACTGCTTGCTGTCAGGTGCTCAGTGACTGACTCTGTGACTACCCGCTGCCATAAGACCAGTGACTACTTGCTGCCTACATACTGCCTGCTTCCAGGTGCTCAGTGGCCGACTGCTGCCACAAGCCCAGAGACTGCCTGCTACCAGATGACTACAGACAGCCATGAGCCCAATGCCTGACTGCAGCCAGGAGCTCAGTGACTGCCCACTGCCAGGTGCTCAGTGACTGACTGCTGTCCCATGACTGCCTGCTGCCACAAGACCAGTGACAAACTGCTGCCTACTGACTGCCAGAAGCTCAGTGACTGCCTGTTGGCAGGAGCTCAGTGACTGCCCAGTGCCAGTTGCCAACTGACTGCTGCCCTGTGAATGCCTGCTGTCAGGTGCCTACTGATTGCCTGCGACATGCCTACTGACACGAGTCCAGTGACTGCCTGCTGCCAGGTGCTCAGTGACTGCCTGCAGCCAGGAGAATACTGAGTGCCCGCTGCCAGGGGCGAGTCACGGAGACTGCCCACTGCCAGGGTCCTACTGACTGCCTGCTGCTCAGTGACTGCCTGCTGTCAGGGTCCTACTGACTGCCTGCTTCCAAGTTCTCAGTGGCTGACTGCTGCCACGAGCCCAGTGACTGCCCGCTGCTCAGTGGCTGACCGCTGCCAGGGATCAGTGAATGCACACTGACATACAGTACCACGACAGAAACCTTCTCCGACTTTCAGGAGCTTGACACGAACCTGAACATTGTCTCTGCCTACTTGCGGCCTTGACACCCGACACAGCCCGACATACTGACACAAAATAACCCAGCTGACTGATCCTGCACTCCGCTACTGCCTGACGGTGACCTCGGCGCGGTGACGTCACATCCTCCCCTCGCCCACGTGGTGTGAGAGCCGCTGTCACGTGTGTGTCCCCTGCCCTTGGCCGCCGCACTGAGCTGGGATAATCATGGCTGCTCTATTAGCCGGAGCCCGGCATGTTCTCCGCCAGGGACCGCGCCTTTTGCCGGCGTACATTATACGTCCCAGGCCTGTGCCGGCAAGGTACGTGCCATTCTCGTATGTGAGTGCTGAGAACGAAGTGTGTGCAGTATGTAGTGTAAATGCACACATGGGGAAGTGTGTGCTATACATACATGCTCACATGGGGAAGTGTGTGCTATACATACATGCACACATGGGGAAGTGTGTGCTATACATACATGCTCACATGGGGAAGTGTGTGCTATACATACATGCTCACATGGGGAAGTGTGTGCTATACATACATGCTCACATGGGGAAGTGTGTGCTATACATACATGCTCACATGGGGAAGTGTGTGCTATACATACATGCTCACATGGGGAAATGTGTGCTATACATACATGCTCACATGGGGAAGTGTGTGCTATACATACATGCTCACATGGGGAAGTGTGTGCTATACATACATGCTCACATGGGGAAGTGTGTGCTATACATACATGCTCACATGGGGAAGTGTGTGCTATACATACATGCTCACATGGGGAAGTGTGTGCTATACATACATGCTCACATGGGGAAGTGTGTGCTATACATACATGCTCACATGGGGAAATGTGTGCTATACATACATGCTCACATGGGGAAGTGTGTGCTATACATACATGCTCACATGGGGAAGTGTGTGCTATACATACATGCTCACATGGGGAAGTGTGTGCTATACATACATGCTCACATGGGGAAGTGTGTGCTATACATACATGCTCACATGGGGAAGTGTGTGCTATACATACATGCTCACATGGGGAAGTGTGTGCTATACATACATGCTCACATGGGGAAGTGTGTGCTATACATACATGCTCACATGGGGAAGTGTGTGCTATACATACATGCTCACATGGGAAGTGTGTGCTATACATACATGCTCACATGGAGAAGTGTGTGCTATACGTACAGTATATGCACCCATGGGGAAGTGTGTGTAGTGGTGTTCCAAGTACTCACAGTACATTGCTTAGGTATCCGGTCTTTAGGTTGACCACTATTGGTTGACATGGTTACTAGGTCGACGCATGAAAAGGCCGACATGCGTTTTTCACACTTTTTCTTTTTTTTAACTTTTTCATACTGTACGATCCACGTGGATTACGATTGGGAATAGTAACCTGTGCTGAGCACAGCGAGGCACCTTGCCTGAAGCCCGCTCGCCATGCGAGGGAACACGATGCATTAATTGGGGTTCCCAATCACTTAACAAAGAAAATGACACCCCAAAAAAACTCATGTCGACCTTATTCCATGTTGACCTAGTTCATGTGTCAACCTAGTCACTGTTGACCAGTAGTGGTCGACCTACTTACTGTCGACCCATTGCTTATACATAGATGTCTCAGGTTCAGTCAACGTGGTTTAGTCCTATTTTTTGCCACTTTATATAGCATGTGTGTTTATGGGTTATAGGTCTTTGACCTTCCACTTTAGAAAGGTCATTGTAGGGCTCTTTGTATGTATCCTTGCTTTGCAATTACTGCTCATTCATTTTCTGGATGTAAATAGCAAGGTATTGTTAGTTTATATTGCGTTAATTTTAACAACACTGTTCTAGCTAGAGTATTCATTTAACAGCTACTCATATTAAATACCATTTTTTGCAAAAATATTGTGGTGTATTTTACGTGCAATGGACCTTATTCAGTGAGTATTGCAAAATTTGCGAATCGCAATCTGGACGATTATCGAATGAATGCACATGTGCAGCATTCGCATTGTGCACGTGCGAGTAATAATAGCGACAGAAAATGCATTTACATCACGATCGCATTGCAGACGCTGTTTTACTGGCAGGAAGCCGGCGTTTCTCAGTGGAAACCTGTAGTTTTCTTGGCAGTCGTGCCCAGGCGTTTTTAAGGAGGGTGTCTGACGTCACTGATGACCACTTCCAGCCTCTTGTGTTGTAAGAATTGTGGATGTCCTTGTCTGGCACAGATAGTAAAAATCTTCGATGTTCCGGTAATTGCGTATGGTTTTGCGATCAGCCAACATATTGCAATGCATTCGCAATTTCTGCAACTATTTAACGCAACAACTGCTTTTTAGCAGAAACTGCAATCCTTACTGAATAGGGTCCAGTATAAGGCAATCCTAGTAAATCTGTATAAATGATAAATGGAATGTGTGACCCTTAAGGCCCATACACACTGGGCGATTTTGAGCTGAAAGCAGATCACTTTTGGTGTGTTGAGCTGCTTTCAGCTCAAAGCCGCCCAGTGTGTATGCCCCAGCGATGAACGCTGATGCGCGCTTCCGCTTCATCGCCGGTGGCCGCATTCATCTGCTGGTATCACCAGCAGATGAACGGCGGGGTGCACGGCTTTCCATAGCGTCCTGCTATGGAAAGCCGTTCACCCCCGCTGACATCGCTGGGCAGGGGGGAGAAGCGCTCAGTATGTATGCACTGAGCGCTTTTCAGCCCAGCGATGTCAGCGATCATCGCTGTGCAAAACCCCCCAATTTATATCAGTGGCGTGCGGTGAGGTCAGTGGCTGGTGAGGCATGCCCATTACCACCACCGCCAGTAACTGCTTCTGTACTGCCGCCCCTGCCAGCTACTGGTGTCTGCTAAAGTCGTCGTCCCATACCCTGGCGCACACAGTGATCACCTCCCATACCCTGGCGCATAATCAGTGCCAGCCCAGCAGCCCCCTGTCTCACCTGGGTGTCTGGGAGTTTGCCGCCACTGCTGCTGGCTGGGAGAGGGTAGTGCGCTGTCCGCCGCTGCACGCATCACTGCCTTCAGGACCACTGCTTCTGCCCGCCAGTCACCGGCGGGTCCAACCAGCCATCGCCGGGTCCCCGTCGCTACCGCCCACCAGCAAGCCACTGCCGGGTCCCGCCGCTTCCGCCCGCCGCATATAGGGGTGCTTGGACAGCGGATCCAGCACTGGATCCGCTGTCCAATCACAGCTGCCTCACTGACATGGGCATGGTGTCCCTGTCAACGAGGCACTTATAGAAGTGCCGCTTACTCCATAGTTTTTAATGGGCTTTTGCAGCACAAGTGCTTGGCCCCGCCCCCCGCTTAATCCCGTTCTAATTGCCAACGGGAGGCGCTGCTATTGGTGCCTCCCAAACCAATTTAAAGTACTAAAATGATTACCATAATATAAAGATGTTACTTATAATGCAAAATATGGCATAAGTATCTTCTTTGTATTATTTTAATCATTAATGACAGGGGAGGCCCTGCCTGCACGTCCCTGGTGTGTATGCACCTTTACTGATATACTGTATGAAGGTCTAAGTAGACTCAACCAAAGAGTAAGCTGTATTGACTTTATTTTTATTTCTCTGACGTCCTAAGTGGATGCTGGGACTCCGTAAGGACCATGGGGAATAGCGGCTCCGCAGGAGACTGGGCACAACTATAAAGAAAGCTTTAGACTACTGGTGTGCACTGGCTCCTCCCACTATGACCCTCCTCCAGACTTCAGTTAGAATCTTGTGCCCGGCTGAGCTGGATGCACACTAGGGGCTCTCCTGAGCTCCTAGAAAGAAAGAAAGTAATTTAGGTTTTTTATTTTACAGTGAGATCTGCTGGCAACAGACTCACTGCAGCGAGGGACTAAGGGAGAAGAAGCGAACCTACCTAACAGGTGGTAGTTTGGGCTTCTTAGGCTACTGGACACCATTAGCTCCAGAGGGATCGACCGCAGGACCCGACCTTGATGTTCGTTCCCGGAGCCGCGCCGCCGTCCCCCTTACAGAGCCAGAAGCATGAAGAGGTCCGGAAAATCGGCGGCAGAAGGCTTCGGTCTTCACCAAGGTAGCGCACAGCACTGCAGCTGTGCGCCATTGCTCCTCATGTACACCTCACACTCCGGTCACTGATGGGTGCTGGGGGGGGGGCGCCCTGAGGGCAATATTACACACCTTGGCTGGCAAATATACACCATATATAGTCCCAGAGGCTATATAGGTGTAAATTAATACCCCTGCCAGAGTTTCAAAAACGCGGGAGAAGTCCGCCGAAAAAGGGGCGGGGCCATCTCCCTCAGCACACTGGCGCCATTTTTCCCTCACAGCTCCGCTGGAAGGAAGCTCCCTGGCTCTCCCCTGCAGTCTACAAGCTACAGAAGGGTAAAAAAGAGAGGGGGGGCACTAAATTTAGGCGCAGGATATATATATATATATATATATATATATATATATATCTTCCCTTGCATAGATGCACTCTCCTATTCAACATGTAGGGTGCAACATTAATAGTCCCATTTTTGCGACCTCCAATATCTCCCGAAGCAAGTGCACTCACTACTAATTTCAATTCCAAAGTTTCACAGTTATTTTATTCAATTCAATCTGCAGGTACAGTTGTATTAATTCATTCCGTTCATGACCATGTCCATATGGGAGTCAAAACACCACTCCAAATTTATCCATCACATCAATGCACATTTATCGTTCCACTCAGGGTACATAAATATTCTGAATATCTGTAAATATCAATGGTGCAGCTCCATCTGTATATGGCTTTCACTTGTCATGAATTTGTAATGCATCATGTCTTTTTATATCTGTCGACTTCGGACGCTTTTCGTGCCGTTAAAGACCCACATCTAAAACATACCAAAAAACAAATAGACAAATACATACAGTTACAAACTTGAATGGATGCGTGTTACACCAGCGAAATCTTTGTGACTTATGGCTACCTGGTCCGCCGTATTCCTCGGCGTGCGTTCCACCGTCCTGCGCATGTCTATACTCAATGCGGGAGTTCGGGCTCTAAGTCCCGTCAATCCGGTCACGTGGTGCACCTCGACCACTCCCCTCATTAGGGCCGCGTCCATCGCTTACCACGTCATCTTTAGACTCCTTATGCGTGTCACTTGCGTTCCACTTCATTCTCCCTTTACATAAAGATTCGTCCCCAGTTCACTATACACTAAAATATCTCTCTGGCTATCCATTTCTACTTCGCTGATGATCACTCATCCATACAATTACAAGTTACAATACACACCAACATTTAGATTAAAATTAAAAACAATTCATGATTTCCTATTCTATTTTAAAAAACACTTAAATTTCATATTGTTGAATAATGATCTTCCTGGCAGTTTTTATCAAAGTGACATTCCCCTCATCTATTTTTTATTATTATTTTATTATTTTTATGGGCCCCCAACCTTAACTTCCCAAAAAACATTTGAAATTTATATTTTCATTCATCCCCCTTGGGGCTATTGTATCTAGGTCGTAGATCCATCTGGCTTCTCTCCTTAATAATTTCTGGTCCCTATTGCCACCTCGTTCTAACGGTGGCTCGTGGTCTATCACCATACACCGTAGGGATGCTACTGTGTGGGAATTTTGCAAGAAATGCCGGGCCACTGGTTTATCACTTTTACCTTCACTGATGGCTTCCCTAATTGATCTCCTATGATTGGCCATTCTTTCTCTAAAATTCCTAGTGGTCTTCCCCACATAGACTAAGCTACATGGGCAAATTAATATGTAGATCACATATTTGGAGGTACAGGTAAGCCGGTACTTGATTTCAATTTGAGCTCCTGAATGTGGGTGGGAAAAGGTTCTACCTGATAACATACCGCTGCATGTTGTACACCCTGTGCAACGGTAACAGCCAAATCGATTCGTGTTCAACCAAGTTCTTGTGATTTTTCTATCAAAGTTTTTAGTTGGCTTCATTAATAGTTGTTTTAAATTTGGACCTCTTTTAAAGGCTACCAACGGTTTTCCCAAAGTTTTCTTTAAAATCTTATCAGATCTTACTATAGGCCAGTGTTTTTTCACTGACTTACTAAATGAAATGGCTTTTGTGTCAAATTGTTTCAACACTATAAACCTTTTATCGTCTTTAACAGGTTTTTTATGCTCCTTCTCCTCCCAAATTTTCCATGCCCTTCTTAGGCATTTCTCTAAGACCTGAGGTGTATATCCTCTTTCTAGAAATCGTTCCTTCATTTCCACCAGCTGTACCTGTGCTCTATCTTTCTCCGTATTATTTCTCAAAACACGTATAAATTGTGAAACTGGTAAGCCCTCCATCAATGGTTTTGGATGGTGACTTGTGCCAAATAATATGGAGTTCCTGTCCGTGCTTTTCCTATATAGTGTTGCTCCTAAACCCTCATCTGTCTTAAAAATAGAAATATCCAAGAATTCTATTTTTTCAGCCTGAAAGTTACTAGTAAAGCGAATCGGACTATCCAATGAATTTAAATTCTCCACCATTTCTTGGAACAGTGCTTCTGTCCCTCTCCATAGGATTAGAACATCATCTATGAAACGGAAATTTGGCACAAGTCACCATCCAAAACCATTGATGGAGGGCTTACCAGTTTCACAATTTATACGTGTTTTGAGAAATAATACGGAGAAAGATAGAGCACAGGTACAGCTGGTGGAAATGAAGGAACGATTTCTAGAAAGAGGATATACACCTCAGGTCTTAGAGAAATGCCTAAGAAGGGCATGGAAAATTTGGGAGGAGAAGGAGCATAAAAAACCTGTTAAAGACGATAAAAGGTTTATAATGTTGAAACAATTTGACACAAAAGCCATTTCATTTAGTAAGTCAGTGAAAAAACACTGGCCTATAGTAAGATCTGATAAGATTTTAAAGAAAACTTTGGGAAAACCGTTGGTAGCCTTTAAAAGAGGTCCAAATTTAAAACAACTATTAATGAAGCCAACTAAAAACTTTGATAGAAAAATCACAAGAACTTGGTTGAACACGAATCGATTTGGCTGTTACCGTTGCACAGGGTGTACAACATGCAGCGGTATGTTATCAGGTAGAACCTTTTCCCACCCACATTCAGGAGCTCAAATTGAAATCAAGTACCGGCTTACCTGTACCTCCAAATATGTGATCTACATATTAATTTGCCCATGTAGCTTAGTCTATGTGGGGAAGACCACTAGGAATTTTAGAGAAAGAATGGCCAATCATAGGAGATCAATTAGGGAAGCCATCAGTGAAGGTAAAAGTGATAAACCAGTGGCCCGGCATTTCTTGCAAAATTCCCACACAGTAGCATCCCTACGGTGTATGGTGATAGACCACGAGCCACCGTTAGAACGAGGTGGCAATAGGGACCAGAAATTATTAAGGAGAGAAGCCAGATGGATCTACGACCTAGATACAATAGCCCCAAGGGGGATGAATGAAAATATAAATTTCAAATGTTTTTTGGGAAGTTAAGGTTGGGGGCCCATAAAAATAATAAAATAATAATAAAAAATAAAAAATAGATGAGGGAATGTCACTTTGATAAAAACTGCCAGGAAGATCATTATTCAACAATATGAAATTTAAGTGTTTTTTAAAATAGAATAGGAAATCATGAATTGTTTTTAATTTTAATCTAAATGTTGGTGTGTATTGTAACTTGTAATTGTATGGATGAGTGATCATCAGCGAAGTAGAAATGGATAGCCAGAGAGATATTTTAGTGTATAGTGAACTGGGGACGAATCTTTATGTAAAGGGAGAATGAAGTGGAACGCAAGTGACACGCATAAGGAGTCTAAAGATGACGTGGTAAGCGATGGACGCGGCCCTAATGAGGGGAGTGGTCGAGGTGCACCACGTGACCGGATTGACGGGACTTAGAGCCCGAACTCCCGCATTGAGTATAGACATGCGCAGGACGGTGGAACGCATGCCGAGGAATACGGCGGACCAGGTAGCCATAAGTCACAAAGATTTCGCTGGTGTAACACGCATCCATTCAAGTTTGTAATTGTATGTATTTGTCTATTTGTTTTTTGGTATGTTTTAGATGTGGGTCTTTAACGGCACGAAAAGCGGCCGAAGTCGACAGATATAAAAAGACATGATGTATTACAAATTCATGACAAGTGAAAGCCATATACAGATGGAGCTGCACCATTGATATTTACAGATATTCAGAATATTTATGTACCCTGAGTGGAACGATAAATGTGCATTGATGTGATGGATAAATTTGGAGTGGTGTTTTGACTCCCATATGGACATGGTCATGAACGGAATGAATTAATACAACTGTACCTGCAGATTGAATTGAATAAAATAACTGTGAAACTTTGGAATTGAAATTAGTAGTGAGTGCACTTGCTTCGGGAGATATTGGAGGTCGCAAAAATGGGACTATTAATGTTGCACCCTACATGTTGAATAGGAGAGTGCATCTATGCAAGGGAAGATATTGGACGGACTAAAAATCTAATATAGATGCACCCCAGCTGGAATTGAAGAAGAAATAAGATTGACAGAATAATTGATTGCTTTGTTGAATCATTTCATTCTACAGGCATTTGTGCAATAACACTAACTGTGGTGATATATAATTGTTTTTAAACGGTTCTTTATTGATTGTTGAATGATCGAAATCCTATAGTAATCTCAATTGGTAGTTGATTGATTACTAATTGGTATAATTGTGAACATTAGATCAAACAGTTAGTTTGTATAAATTATAAAAATGACACAATCAGGAAGTAGATTTTTGGATGAAACTCTGTTGGCACAAGCAGAGAATAAACAACTGAGTTTGACAGATGATGATGCAGAGAAGGTATTATTTGCTAAGGAGGAATTTGGTGAATTACCAGCAGAGACTACCCTAGATCTTTATCATAAATTACTAAGATTGTCCAAAAAAGAGGTAGACCTAGTCTTACATGGACAATTCCTCTCGGATTATTATAGACAAAAGAAAATCCCCAGAGGTTTTAGAATCCCCAACGTACCAACTATTGGACGAACAAATCCAGCTTTCTGTAGTAAATGGTGTAGTGTTTTGAACAAATGTTCAATGGATTTGTTACTTTTGGTGATTGAAGAGGTGGGCAGTGACCTTAAAAAAATAAAAGGAGAGTTGGGCGATTTTAAATTATCTCACCAATCGAAATTAGACGAGGATGTGGGTGAAAAATGGATGGAGAAATTAACTGTGAATGTAGAACGGTATAGAAAGGACCTAGTAGCATTTAAAAGAAATAAATTGGATGTAGTATTAAATGACTACAAAAACCATAATGTGTACAGGTGGTTAAGTGGGGATAATTTCAAATACCCCAAACAAAGACAGAGGTATTTCAGACAGAAACAACCCTATTCAGTAGATTCCTCATGCTCCTCCTCAGAGGTAGAACGGACGGAAGGAATTCCACCTAGTGGCTCGGATAATTTTTTAGGGGTGGACATGGACAAAGGTCCAATTACAGATACAAGAGCAAAAAGAGGCCGCACCCGAGGAGGGGGAAGAAGGAGGCATTAAAAAATAATGTCTTCAATTTATCAAAATACCCACTAACTGAGTCAGAACTATCTGTCTTAGCGTTAGGATTCACATTTGTTCCCACGTTTATAAATAGTACTTTTGACACTCAGGTTGACTTATATAAATTAGGAAGAAAATTAAGGTTAAAGGAATTCTTTAAAGAATCACGCGAGGAAAGTGAGCGAAAATATGGATCCCTTAAGGGGAAACCAAGCACATTTGACCCCCAGTCAAATAACGCAAGTATAAAAACCTTCTTGCGTATGGTTGAGGGGGATTATAATGAAATGAATAAGGAACATCATTATAGATTTAACCTGAGTCTGGATCAAAAGAAAGCACTATCTTCGTTGCAAAAAAATGATGAAATAGTCATTAGGATGGCAGATAAGGGAGGAGCAATAGTGGTGTTAGACTATGACTATTATGATCGTGAGATTAAACAACAATTGGTTGATACAAGAACTTATAGGGAGGTGAAAGATAACCCCATGTTACAAATAAAATCAAAGATTGACATATTATTAGAGAGGGGTATTCAACATGGTTGGTTGGACATGGAATTGGTAGAATTACTGACAGATGAACCAGCTTGTCCAATCTTCTATAGTATTCCAAAAATACATAAATCAATTATTGCCCCACCAGGAAGGCCCATAGTATCGGCTAGAGGCTCGGTCCTACAACCAATTGCCCAATATATAGACATTCTGCTCCAACCTGTAGTAACAGAAAGTAAAAGTTACATCAAGGATACACCCCACCTTCTTTCAAAATTGAAAAAGATAGAAGGATCACTGGATGAGATATATTTTGCAACATTGGATGTTGTGTCACTGTATACTGCGATTCCTCATGAGTTAGGAGTTGAGGCAGTAAGAAAAAGATTAACTGGGGCAATTTTTGATGGTCCACCAATTGAATATGTTTGTGAACTGGTTCTGAGTGTTTTGGAAAACAATCATTTCAGATATGGTACATCTTATTATGTACAGAGTGCTGGGACCGCAATGGGATCTAATTTGGCTCCGGTGTACGCAAATATATTTATGACAGAGTATGAAGAAGAGCATATATATCCCAGTTACGGTCCCAGCATTCTCCATTATTTCCGTTTCATAGATGATGTTCTAATCCTATGGAGAGGGACAGAAGCACTGTTCCAAGAAATGGTGGAGAATTTAAATTCATTGGATAGTCCGATTCGCTTTACTAGTAACTTTCAGGCTGAAAAAATAGAATTCTTGGATATTTCTATTTTTAAGACAGATGAGGGTTTAGGAACCACACTATATAGGAAAAGCACGGACAGGAACTCCATATTATTTGGCACAAGTCACCATCCAAAACCATTGATGGAGGGCTTACCAGTTTCACAATTTATACGTGTTTTGAGAAATAATACGGAGAAAGATAGAGCACAGGTACAGCTGGTGGAAATGAAGGAACGATTTCTAGAAAGAGGATATACACCTCAGGTCTTAGAGAAATGCCTAAGAAGGGCATGGAAAATTTGGGAGGAGAAGGAGCATAAAAAACCTGTTAAAGACGATAAAAGGTTTATAGTGTTGAAACAATTTGACACAAAAGCCATTTCATTTAGTAAGTCAGTGAAAAAACACTGGCCTATAGTAAGATCTGATAAGATTTTAAAGAAAACTTTGGGAAAACCGTTGGTAGCCTTTAAAAGAGGTCCAAATTTAAAACAACTATTAATGAAGCCAACTAAAAACTTTGATAGAAAAATCACAAGAACTTGGTTGAACACGAATCGATTTGGCTGTTACCGTTGCACAGGGTGTACAACATGCAGCGGTATGTTATCAGGTAGAACCTTTTCCCACCCACATTCAGGAGCTCAAATTGAAATCAAGTACCGGCTTACCTGTACCTCCAAATATGTGATCTACATATTAATTTGCCCATGTAGCTTAGTCTATGTGGGGAAGACCACTAGGAATTTTAGAGAAAGAATGGCCCATCATAGGAGATCAATTAGGGAAGCCATCAGTGAAGGTAAAAGTGATAAACCAGTGGCCCGGCATTTCTTGCAAAATTCCCACACAGTAGCATCCCTACGGTGTATGGTGATAGACCACGAGCCACCGTTAGAACGAGGTGGCAATAGGGACCAGAAATTATTAAGGAGAGAAGCCAGATGGATCTACGACCTAGATACAATAGCCCCAAGGGGGATGAATGAAAATATAAATTTCAAATGTTTTTTGGGAAGTTAAGGTTGGGGGCCCATAAAAATAATAAAATAATAATAAAAAATAGATGAGGGGAATGTCACTTTGATAAAAACTGCCAGGAAGATCATTATTCAACAATATGAAATTTAAGTGTTTTTTAAAATAGAATAGGAAATCATGAATTGTTTTTAATTTTAATCTAAATGTTGGTGTGTATTGTAACTTGTAATTGTATGGATGAGTGATCATCAGCGAAGTAGAAATGGATAGCCAGAGAGATATTTTAGTGTATAGTGAACTGGGGACGAATCTTTATGTAAAGGGAGAATGAAGTGGAACGCAAGTGACACGCATAAGGAGTCTAAAGATGACGTGGTAAGCGATGGACGCGGCCCTAATGAGGGGAGTGGTCGAGGTGCACCACGTGACCGGATTGACGGGACTTAGAGCCCGAACTCCCGCATTGAGTATAGACATGCGCAGGACGGTGGAACGCACGCCGAGGAATACGGCGGACCAGGTAGCCATAAGTCACAAAGATTTCGCTGGTGTAACACGCATCCATTCAAGTTTGTAACTGTATGTATTTGTCTATTTGTTTTTTGGTATGTTTTAGATGTGGGTCTTTAACGGCACGAAAAGCGGCCGAAGTCGACAGATATAAAAAGACATGATGTATTACAAATTCATGACAAGTGAAAGCCATATACAGATGGAGCTGCACCATTGATATTTACAGATATTCAGAATATTTATGTACCCTGAGTGGAACGATAAATGTGCATTGATGTGATGGATAAATTTGGAGTGGTGTTTTGACTCCCATATGGACATGGTCATGAACGGAATGAATTAATACAACTGTACCTGCAGATTGAATTGAATAAAATAACTGTGAAACTTTGGAATTGAAATTAGTAGTGAGTGCACTTGCTTCGGGAGATATATATATATATATATATAATAAGAATTTACTTACCGATAATTCTATTTCTCGGAGTCCGTAGTGGATGCTGGGGTTCCTGAAAGGACCATGGGGAATAGCGGCTCCGCAGGAGACAGGGCACAAAAGTAAAGCTTTTACAGGTCAGGTGGTGTGCACTGGCTCCTCCCCCCATGACCCTCCTCCAGACTCCAGTTAGGTACTGTGCCCGGACGAGCGTACACAATAAGGGAGGATTTTGAATCCCGGGTAAGACTCATACCAGCCACACCAATCACACCGTACAACTTGTGATCTAAACCCAGTTAACAGTATGATAACAGAGGAGCCTCTGAAAGATGGCTTCCTAAACAATAACCCGAATTAGTTAACAATAACTATGTACAAGTATTGCAGATAATCCGCACTTGGGATGGGCGCCCAGCATCCACTACGGACTCCGAGAAATAGAATTATCGGTAAGTAAATTCTTATTTTCTCTATCGTCCTAAGTGGATGCTGGGGTTCCTGAAAGGACCATGGGGATTATACCAAAGCTCCCAAACGGGCGGGAGAGTGCGGATGACTCTGCAGCACCGAATGAGAGAACTCCAGGTCCTCCTTTGCCAGGGTATCAAATTTGTAAAAATTTACAAACGTGTTCTCCCCTGACCACGTAGCTGCTCGGCAGAGTTGTAATGCCGAGACCCCTCGGGCAGCCGCCCAAGATGAGCCCACCTTCCTTGCGGAATGGGCCTTAACAGATTTAGGCTGTGGCAGGCCTGCCACAGAATGTACAAGTTGAATTTTGTTACAAATCCAACGAGCAATCGACTGCTTAGAAGCAGGTGCACCCAACTTGTTGGGTGCATACAGTATAAACAGCGAGTCAGATTTTCTGACTCCAGCCGTCCTTTAAATGTATATTTTTAAGGCTCTGACAACGTCCAACAACTTGGAGTCCTTCAAGTCGTCTGTAGCCGCAGGCACTACAATAGGCTGGTTCAGGTGAAACGCTGATACCACCTTAGGGAGAAAATGCGGACGCGTCCGCAGCTCTGCCCTATGTCGAATGGAAAATTAAATAAGGGCTTTTATAAGACAAAGCCGCCAGTTCAGATACTCTCCCGGCCGAAGCCAGGGCCAGTAACATAGTCACTTTCCATGTGAGATATTTCAAATCCACATTCTTTAGTGGTTCAAACCAATTGGATTTGAGGAAATCTAAAACTACATTTAGATCCCACGGTGCCACCTTAGGCACCACAGGAGGCTGTATATGCAGTACTCCTTTGATAAAAATCTGGACCTCAGGGACTGAGGCCAATTCTTTTTGGAAGAATATTGATAGGGCCGAAATTTGAACCTTAATAGATCCCAATTTGAGACCCATAGACAATCCTGATTGCAGGAAATGTAGGAAAACGACCCAGTTGAAATTCCTCCATCGGAGCACTCCGCTGCTCGCACCACGCAACATATTTTCGCCAAATACGGCGATAATGCTTCGCGGTGACTTCCTTCCTTGCCTTTATCAAGGTAGGAATGACTTCTTCTGGAATGCCTTTTCCTTTTAGGATCTGGCATTCAAACGCCATGCCGTCAAACGCAGCCGCGGTAAGTCTTGAAAAAGACAAGGACCCTGCTGAAGCAGGTCCCTTCTCAGAAGTAGAGGCCACGGATCGTCCGTGACCATCTCTTGAAGTTCCGGGTACCAAGTCCTTCTTGGCCAATCCGGAGCCACTAGTCTTACTCCTCTTTGCCGTATAATCCTCAATACCTTTGGTATGAGAGGCAGAGGAGGAAACACATATACCGACTGGTACACCCAAGGTGTTACCAGCGCGTCCACAGCTATTGCCTGCGGATCTCTTGACCTGGCGCAATACCTGTCCAGTGTTTTGTTGAGGCGAGACGCCATCATGTCCACCATTGGTTTTACCCAACGGTTTAATAGCATGTGGAAAACTTCTGGATGAAGTCCCCACTCTCCCGGGTGAAGGTCGTGTCTGCTGAGGAAGTCTGCTTCCCAGTTGTCCACGCCCGGGATGAATACTGCTGACAGTGCTATCACGTGATTCTCCGCCCAGCGAAGGATCCTGGCAGCTTCTGCCATTGCCCTCCTGCTTCTTGTGCCGCCCTGTCTGTTTACATGGGCGACTGCCGTGATGTTGTCCGACTGGATCAACACCGGTCTTCCTTGAAGCAGAGGTTCCGCCTGGCTTAGAGCATTGTAGATTGCTCTTAGTTCCAGAATGCTTATGTGAAGAGACTTTTTCAGGCTCGACCACACTCCCTGGAAATTTCTTCCCTGTGTGACTGCTCCCCAGCCTCTCAGGCTGGCATCCGTGGTCACCAGGATCCAATCCTGCATGCCGAATCTGCGGCCCTCCAATAGATGAGCCTCCTGCAACCACCACAGAAGGGATACCCTTGTCCTCGGCGACAGGGTTATCCGCAGGTGCATCTGAAGATGCGACCCTGACCATTTGTCCAACAGATCCCTTTGCATGGAATCTGCCGAAAGGGATTGCTTCGTAAGAAGCTACCATTTTTTCCCAGGACTCTTGTGCATTGATGTACAGACACCTTTCCTGGTTTTAGGAGGTTCCTGACCAGGTCAGATAACTCCTTGGCTTTTTCTTCGGGAAGAAAAACCTTTTTCTGAACTGTGTCCAGAATCATCCCCAGGAACAGCAGACGAGTTGTCGGCATTAATTGGGATTTTGGAATATTCAGAATCCATCCGTGCTGCTTTTAGCACCTCTTGAGATGGTGCTAAACCCATCTCTAGCTGTTCTCTGGACCTTGCCCTTATTAGGAGATCGTCCAAGTATGGGATAATTAATACGCCTTTTCTTCGAAGAAGAAATATTATCTCGGCCATTACCTTTGTAAAGACCCGAGGTGCCGTGGACAAACCAAACGGCAGCGTCTGAAACTGATAGTGACAGTTTTGTACAACGAACCTGAGGTACCCCTGGTGTGAGGGGTAATTGGAACGTGGAGATACGCATCCTTGATGTCCAAGGATACCATAAAGTCCCCTTCTTCCAGGTTCGCTATCACTGCTCTGAGTGACTCCATCTTGAACTTGAACTTCTTTATGTACAGGTTCAAGGACTTCAGATTTAGAATAGGCCTTACCGAGCCATCCGGCTTCGGTACCACAAATAGAGTGGAATAATACCCCTTCCCTTGTTGTAGAAGAGGTACCTTGACTATCACCTGCTGAGAATACAGCTTGTGAATGGCTTCCAAAACCGTCTCCCTTTCTGAGGGGGACGTTGGTAAAGCAGACTTCAGGAAACGGCGAGGTGGCTCTGTCTCTAATTTCAACCTGTACCCCTGAGATATTATCTGCAGGATCCAGGGATTTACCTGCGAGTGAGCCCACTGCGCGCTGTAATTCTTGAGACGACCGCCTACCGCCCCCGAGTCCGCTTGCGAAGCCCCAGCGTCATGCTGAGGCTTTTGTAGAAGCCGGGGAGGGCTTCTGTTCCTGGGAAGGAGCTGCCTGTTGCTGTCTCTTCCCTCGTCCTCTGCCTCGTGGCAGATATGAATAGCCCTTTGCTCTCTTATTTTTAAAGGAACGAAAGGGCTGCGGTTGAAAGGTCGGTGCCTTTTTCTGTTGGGGAGTGACTTGAGGTAGAAAGGTGGATTTCCCGGCCGTAGCCGTGGCCACCAAATCCGATAGACCGACCCCAAATAACTCCTCTACGCATCGCCTGTCCACTGTCGTGTCCATAAAGCTCTTCTGGCCGAAATGGACATAGCACTTACCCGTGATGCCAGTGTGCAGATATCTCTCTGTGCATCACGCATATAAAGAAATGCATCCTTTATTTGTTCTAACGACAGTAAAATATTGTCCCTGTCCAGGGTATCAATATTTTCGATCAGGGACTCTGACCAAACTACCCCAGCACTGCACATCCAGGCAGTCGCAATAGCTGGTCGTAGTATAACACCTGCATGTGTGTATATACCTTTTTGGATATTTTCCATCCTCCTATCTGATGGATCTTTAAGTGCGGCCGTCTCAGGAGAGGGTAACGCCACTTGTTTTGATAAGCGTGTTAGCGCTTTGTCCACCCTAGGAGGTGTTTCCCAGCGCTCCCTAACCTCTGGCGGGAAAGGGTATAAAGCCAATAACTTCTTTGAAATTAGCAGTTTTTTATCGGGGCACCCCACGCTTCATCACACACGTCATTTAATTCTTCTGATTCGGTAAAAACTACTGGTAGTTTTTTTTTTTTTTCACACCCCACATAATACCCTGTTTAGTGGTACCTGTAGTATCAGCTAAATGTAACATCTCCTTTATTGCCAAAATCATATAACGTGTGGCCCTACTGGAAAATACGGTTGATTCGTCACCTTCACCACCGGAATCAGTGCCTGTGTCTGGGTCTGTGTCGACCGACTGAGGCAAGGGGCGTTTTACAGCCCCTGACGGTGTTTGAGGCGCCTGGACAGGCACTAATTGAGTGTCCGGCCGCCTCATGTCGGCAAACGACTGCTTAAGCGAGTTGACGCTATCCCGTAATTCCACAAATAAAGGCATCCATTCTGGTGTCGACCCCCTAGGAGGTGACATCCTCATATTTGGCAATTGCTCCGCCTCCACACCAATAACGTCCTCATACATGTCGACACACACGTACCGACACACAGCAGACACACAGGGAATGCTCTATACGAAGACAGGACCCACTAGCCCTTTGGGGAGACAGAGGGAGAGTCTGCCAGCACACACCAAAAAGCGCTATATATGACAGGGATAGCCTTATGATTAAGTGCTCCCTTATAGCTGCTTTTATATTAATATATTGCCATTTATTTTGCCCCCCCTCTCTGTTATACCCTGTTTCTGTAGTGCAGTGCAGGGGAGAGACCTGGGAGCCTTCCTGACCAGCGGAGCTGTGACAGAAAATGGCGCCGTGTGCTGAGGAGATAGGCCCCGCCCCTTTCTCGGCGGGCTCGTCTCCCGCTATTTAGTACATTTAGGCAGGGGTAAATATCTCCATATAGCCTCTGGGGCTATATGTGAGGTATTTTTAGCCTTTTTAAAGGTTTTCATTTGCCTCCCAGGGCGCCCCCCCCCCAGCGCCCTGCACCCTCAGTGACTGCCGTGTGAAGTGTGCTGAGAGGAAAATGGCGCACAGCTGCAGTGCTGTGCGCTACCTTAAGAAGACTGCAGGAGTCTTCAGCCGCCGATTCTGGACCTCTTCTTGCTTCAGCATCTGTGAGGGGGCCGGCGGCGTGGCTCCGGTGACCATCCAGGCTGTACCTGTGATCGTCCCTCTGGAGCTTCATGTCCAGTAGCCAAGAAGCCAATCCATCCTGCACGCAGGTGAGTTCACTTCTTCTCCCCTCTGTCCCTCGTTGCAGTGATCCTGTTGCCAGCAGGAATCACTGTAAAATAAAAAACCTAAGCTAAACTCTCTAAGCAGCTCTTTATGAGAGCCACCTAGAATTGCACCCTTCTCGGCCGGGCACAAAAATCTAACTGGAGTCTGGAGGAGGGTCATGGGGGGAGGAGCCAGTGCACACCACCTGACCTGTAAAAGCTTTACTTTTGTGCCCTGTCTCCTGCGGAGCCGCTATTCCCCATGGTCCTTTCAGGAACCCCAGCATCCACTTAGGACGATAGAGAAATATATATATATATATATATATATATATATATATATATATATATAATATAAAGCAGCTATAAGGGAAAACACTCATTTATAGTGGGATCCCTGTATTATATAGCGCTCTGGTGTGTGCTGGCATACTCTCTCTCTGTCTCCCCAAAGGGCTTTGTGGGGTCCTGTCCTCTGTCAGAGCATTCCCTGTGTGTTTGCGGTGTGTCGGTACGGCTGTCGACATGTTTGATGAGGAGGCTTATGTGGAGGCGGAGCAGATGCCTGTAAATGTGATGTCACCCCCTGCGGGGTCGACACCTGAGTGGATGGTGCTGTGGAAGGAATTACGCGACAGTGTCGACTCCTTGCATAAAAGGTTTGACGACATACCAAATGTGGGACAGCTGGCTTCTCAGCCTGTGCCTGCCCAGGCGTCTCAAAAGCCATCAGGGGCTCTAAAACGCCCGTTACCTCAGATGGCAGACACAGATGTCGACACGGATACTGACTCCAGTGTCGACGACGATGAGACTAATGTAACTTCCAGTAGGGCCACACGTTACATGATTGAGGCAATGAAAAATGTGTTGCACATTTCTGATGTTACCCCCGGTACCACAAAAAAGGGTATTATGTTTGGAGAGTAAAAACTACCAGTAGCTTTTCCTCCATCTGAGGAGTTAAATGAAGTGTGTGAAGAAGCGTGGGCTTCCCCTTATAAGAAGCTGGTAATTTCTAAGAGGTTACTAATGGCGTACCCTTTCCCGCCAGAGGATAGGGCACGTTGGGAAACATCCCCTAGAGTGGATAAAGCGCTCACACGCTTGTCAAAGAAAGTGGCACTACCATCTCCGGATACGGCCGCCCTGAAGGAATCTGCTGATAGAAAGCAGGAGGCTATCCTGAAATCTATATATACACACACAGGTGTTATACTGAGACCAGCTATTGCTTCAGCCTGGATGTGCAGTGCTGCAGCTGCATGGTCAGATTCCCTGTCAGAAAATATTGATACCCTAGACAGGGACACTATATTGCTAACCGTAGAGCATATAAAAGACGCACTTTTATACATGAGGAATGCACAGAGGGATATTTGCCGGCTGGCATCCAAAATTAGTGCAATGTCCATTTCTGCCAGGAGAGGGTTATGGACTCGGCAGTGGACAGGAGATGCAGATTCCAAAAGGCACATGGAAGTTCTGCCTTATAAGGGTGAGGAGTTGTTCGGGGATGGTCTCTTGGACCTCGTTTCCACAGCAACAGCTGGGAAGTCTACATTTTTACCCCATGTTCCCTCACAGCCAAAGAAAGCACCGTATTATCAGGTACAGTCCTTTCGGCCCAATAGGGGCAAGCGGGTTAAAGGCGCGTCCTTTCTGCCCAGAGGCAGAGGTAGGGGAAAAAAGCTGCAGCATACAGGCAGTTCCCAGGAGCAAAAGTCCTCCACCGCTTCCTCTAAGTCCACAGCATGACGCTGGGGCTCCACAGGCGGAGCCAGGTACGGTGGGGGCCCGTCTCTAATATTTCAGCAATCAGTGGGCTCGCTCACGGGTGGATCCCTGGATTTTTCAGATAGTATCTCAGGGGTACAAGCTGGAATTCAAGACGTCTCCCCCCCACCGTTTCCTCAAATCTGCCTTGCCAACCACTCCCTCAGGCAGGGAGGCAGTGTTACAGGCAATTCACAAGCTGTATTCACAACAGGTGATAGTGAAGGTACCCCTACTTCAACAAGGACGGGGTTACTATTCCACAATGTTTGTGGTACCGAAACCGGACGGTTCGGTGAGACCCATTTTAAATTTGAAATCCTTGAACACATATATAAAAAAATTCAAGTTCAAGATGGAATCGCTCAGGGCGGTTATTGCAAGCCTGGACGAGGGGGATTACATGGTATCACTGGACATCAAGGATGCTTACCTGCATGTCCCCATTTACCATCCTCACCAGGAGTACCTCAGATTTGTGGTACAGGATTGTTATTACCAATTCCAGACGTTGCCGTTCGGTCTATCCACGGCTCCGAGGGTCTTTACCAAGGTAATGGCCGAAATGATGATACTCCTTCGAAAGAAGGGAGTTTTAATTATCCCGTACTTGGACGATCTCCTGATAAAGGCGAGGTCCAGAGAGCAGTTGTTATTCGGGGTAGCACTATCTCGGGAGGTGCTACAACAGCACGGCTGGATTCTAAACATTCCAAAGTCACAGCTGGTCCCTACGACACGTCTACTGTTCCTGGGGATGGTTCTGGACACAGAACAGAAAAAAGTGTTTCTCCCGGAGGAGAAGGCCAAGGAGCTGTCATCTCTAGTCAGAGGCCTCCTAAAACCAAAACAGGTGTCGGTGCATCACTGCACGCGGATCCTGGGAAAGATGGTAGCTTCCTACGAAGCGATTCCATTCGGCAGGTTTCATGCAAGAACCTTTCAGTGGGACCTGTTGGACAAGTGGTCCGGATCGCATCTTCAGATGCATCGGCTGATAACCCTATCTCCAAGGACAAGGGTGTCTCTGCTGTGGTGGCTGCAGAGTGCTCATCTTCAAGAGGGCCGCAGATTCGGCATACAGAACTGGGTCCTGGTGACCACGGATGCCAGCCTTCGAGGCTGGGGGGCAGTCACACAGGGAAGAAACTTCCAAGGACTATGGTCAAGTCAGGAGACTTCCCTGCACATAAATATTCTGGAACTAAGGGCCATTTACAATGCCCTAAGTCAGGCAAAACCCCTGCTTCAGAACCAGCCGGTACTGATCCAGTCAGACAACATCACGGCGGTCGCCCATGTAAACCGACAGGGCGGCACGAGAAGCAGGACGGCAATGGCAGAAGCCACAAGGATTCTCCGATGGGCGGAAAATCACGTGTTAGCACTGTCAGCAGTGTTCATTCCGGGAGTGGACAACTGGGAAGCAGACTTACTCAGCAGGCACGACCTCCACCCGGGAGAGTGGGGACTTCATCCAGAAGTCTTTCAAATGATTGTAAACCGTTGGGAAAGGCCACAGGTGGACATGATGGCGTCCCGCCTAAACAAAAAGCTAGAAAAGTATTGCGCCAGGTCAAGAGACCCGCAGGCGATAGCTGTGGACGCTCTAGTGACACCGTGGGTGTACCGGTCGGTTTATGTGTTCCCTCCTCTTCCTCTCATACCAAAGGTACTGAGGATAATACGGAGAAGAGGCGTAAGAACTATACTCATTGTTCCGGATTGGCCAAGAAGAGCTTGGTACCCGGAACTTCAAGAAATGATCTCAGAGGACCCATGGCCTCTACCGCTCAGACAAGACCTGCTGCAGCAGGGGCCCTGTCTGTTCCAAGACTTACCGCGGCTGCGTTTGACGGCATGGCGGTTGAACACCGGATCCTGAAGGAAAAGGGCATTCCGGAGGAAGTCATTCCTACGCTGATTAAAGCTAGGAAAGAAGTAACCGCAAACCATTATCACCGCATATGGCGGAAATATGTTGCGTGGTGTGAGGCCAGGAAGGCCCCAACGGAGAAATTTCAGCTGGGCCGTTTCCTGCACTTCCTACAGTCAGGGGTGACTATGGGCCTTAAATTGGGTTCCATTAAGGTCCAGATTTCGGCTCTATCGATTTTCTTCCAGAGAGAACTGGCTTCACTACCTGAAGTTCAGACTTTTGTTAAGGGAGTGCTGCATATTCAGCCCCCTTTTGTGCCTCCAGTGGCACCTTGGGATCTCAACGTGGTGTTGGATTTCCTAAAGTCACATTGGTTTGAGCCACTGAAAACCGTGGATTTGAAATATCTCACGTGGAAAGTGGTCATGTTGTTGGCCTTGGCTTCGGCCAGGCGTGTATCAGAATTGGCGGCTTTGTCATGTAAAAGCCCTTATCTGATTTTCCATATGGATAGGGCAGAATTGAGGACTCGTCCCCAGTTTCTCCCTAAAGTGGTATCAGCTTTTCATCTGAACCAACCTATCGTGGTGCCTGCGGCTACAAAAGACTTGGAGGCTTCCAAGTTGTTGGACGTAGTCAGGGCCCTGAAAATATGTTTCCAGGACAGCTGGAGTCAGAAAGACTGACTCGCTCTTTATCCTGTATGCGCCCAACAAGTTGGGTGCACCTGCTTCAAAGCAGACTATTGCTCGCTGGATCTGTAGTACGATTCAGCTTGCACATTCTGCGGCTGGACTGCCGCATCCTAAATCAGTGAAAGCCCATTCCACGAGGAAGGTGGGCTCTTCTTGGGTGGCTGCCCGAGGGGTCTCGGCTCTTCAACTTTGCCGAGCAGCTACTTGGTCGGGGTCAAACAAGTTTGCTAAATTCTACAAGTTTGACACCCTGGCTGAGGAGGACCTAGAGTTTGCCCATTCGGTGCTGCAGAGTCATCCGCACTCTCCCGCCCGTTTGGGAGCTTTGGTATAATCCCCATGGTCCTTACGGAGTCCCAGCATCCACTTAGGACGTCAGAGAAAATAAGAATTTACTCACCGGTAATTCTATTTCTCGTAGTCCGTAGTGGATGCTGGGCGCCCATCCCAAGTGCGGATTGTCTGCATTACTTGTACATAGTTATTGCTTAACTAAAGAGTTATTGTTGAGCCATCTGTTGAGAGGCTCAGTTGTTATCATACTGTTAACTCGGTATTGTATCACGAGTTATACGGTGTGATTGGTGTGGCTGGTATGAGTCTTACCCGGGATTCAAAATCCTTCCTTATTGTGTCAGCTCTTCCGCGCACAGTATCCTAACTGAAGTCTGGAGGAGGGTCATAGTGGGAGGAGCCAGTGCACACCAGTAGTCTAAAGCTTTCTTTATAGTTGTGCCCAGTCTCCTGTGGAGCCGCTATTCCCCATGGTCCTTACGGAGTCCCAGCATCCAATACGGACTACGAGAAATATAATTACCGGTGAGTAAATTCTTATTTTTTTTGACGTAAGCATTTTTACTGTAAGAAAAAAAAATGTAAACTGTTACTAACGGTCTGTTTTATGTGGTTTTGCAGGTACCTGAGCAGCTCAGCGAGACTCTTTACAGTTATTGCACAAGAAGTGGAGAACTCAGACATTAAGTCTGTGTCAATAGAGGCAATCCTAAAAGAAAAGCAGGACAGTTTCATGAAAAACCAGCAGGTTCCATTATTTCATGAATTAGGAAGCAAACTGAGAAAATTACGACGTGTTACCGGACAGGAGCTACTGGAAGGTTTTGATCATGTTTGCAAAATAGGTAATGAGTGTTCTCCAATATTATTGAAAGACTGTTGTTGTTATCAGCGCTAACAATAATATACTGCAAATCTGGGTGCATCTAGCAAATATAAAAGCATGGGGATTTTGATCATATCTTGTTCAAAACTTTTAAGCTTGCTGACCATCATCCAGGGACCCCAATCTTTGGAATTTTACTTTTCTCTCCAATATTATGTTTGTTGTATTTATGACTTCAGGGAAAGTTCATGGTTTTTATCTAGACACGTAGCTCTCCAGTAATCGCTCTGCTCAAATAGTCCCAATGCTGTTGCTAATATCTACAAAAGCATTTTCTTCCTGATAGCTGGGTATTGGATACAGATGTGTCCTCATACATCGTTACTGCAGTCACGCCAAACATCCCTCCTCGGCCTGCCAGGTCCTGCGAGACTGCTAGCATCGGGAGTCTTTTTTGCAGAAAATGCGTCCTAGTTGCAATAGAGATAGTGCTGATTAATTGGATAGTTTAGCAGCCTCATTAATATGTTCCCAGTGACCACAGTTTTTAGTCGTCAGCCAGAGATAAGGTACCTTTAGATACTTTAACACCAAGGAATGCTGTACCATGTTTCTGCCAGTTTATTTGGGAAGAATACCAAATAGACTCCTCAATGGCACTGAACTTAATCCACTTACTGGGGTGTTACCTACAGAAGTAGAGGGTCATTCTTTATTTATGGTTCTGTGGCAGCCTTGAGGTGCCTAAATAATAATGTACTAGCTATCAACAACATAAAAATAATATAGCACTTCAATTGGATATGATATCCAGTGATCGCAAAAACGCGGCATAGCGCGTATTTTACCCAATATGAAGGTCCAGGGACTCACTTTTTCTGAATGGGTGGGTCCCCGGGGACGCGCTCCACTGGGATTGGCTGGAGGTGTAATGATTGATTTCTACCTTGTCCGGCTGCAGAGAGAACTAAATATGTGGAGAAGGAGCCTCTTGGTCAAGGGAGACATCAATCAAAACACCTCTAGCCAATCTGAGTGGAGCGCGTCCCCAGGGACACACCCATTCAGAAAAAATGTATTTGACTCTTCCCTGGCGCTCTGGCCGCGACAGTGAGTGACCGTCTGTGAGTGTGTATTCATAACCCAGCAGCTACCAGCCTGTTCAGTGCTGGCGCTGCTGCAGTTCTGATCGGCTGACGCGCTGTTTTAGATATGAATCACATGGGGGAGGGGGGGCCACGCACCTCTGAAATCCTGCATGCTTCAGTAAGCGCAGCGGGGATGGGGTTGGGGAGTATGTTCCAGGCGCACACCGCACAGGAGGATCTGGCAGTGAAGGAGGGAAAGGGTGGCTACAGTGCACTACCGCACGTCAGTGCTAGTGTCCGCACGTCAGTGCTAGTGTTCCCATCCCCTAGCAAAGTCCGTCCTTGATCCTCTCTATGTAATCCATCACGAAGCTCTCATTGTACACACTCCCTTACCACCCGGGATTTATGGAGATCAGCGGCAGCCTCTGCTTGATTTATTAGGCTGTGCTGTGAACGGAGCTCGGAGGTGGTGGGGGAGGGCCGCAGTGTCCATACAGTTATTACTGTGTGCAGCCAGCTCCCAGCATAGGACAGGGCAAGGCACAAGCCAGGGGTGAGGGCTGCTCTGAACATTCAGCTCATGGAGCCCAAGAGGCTGAGCTGCAGGGAGACATGTAATAGTAGCCAGTAGCAACAGCAGGTTGGATCCTGTCCCCTCTCTCTCTCTCCCTGGCCATATTACACCATCTCTAGCCTGCACATCAAGTAGTGGGAGTCTGAGGTGGTGGCTGCAATGTGTAAGTGATCCTCTACCTGGCGCAATGTGTATAACGTGCTGTACCTGGCACATTGGGGTCGATTCTATTCGGCAACTAATGAATAGCGCCGGGAATTAGCTCCCGACGCTATTCAATTCAGCAACTAGTTACGTCGGCGATGGCCCGTTCTCGCCGATGTCAAAGTCAAAAATATTACATAGAGAGACCATATAAACTGCACACATATAAGTCGCTATACTTGCAAATATGCGCAGCGAGCACAGCAATATATGGAAACACACGCATTTGCTCGGACATGGCACAGAGATGGATTCGGCACTTGTTTCATACAGTACATGGTTATAATAATGAACAGCACCAGACATCATGGAGATTTAGAATTGGCTAATGAATTAATGTCATGGATGTGTATCATTCGAACCGAACCAGATAAACACATCATGTTTGGTATTGAAGCAAGCAGAATCAGGTGTGGGTTAGTTTGAGGCCTGTTGTGTTGTTGTGGGACATTGCAGCGGATAGATATGATTATATGTATAAAAGCTAAGATCATATTGTTAGAACAATATGATGCTCAAGACAACCTTTTACTAAGTTTTCAGGGCTGAACCTGATTAGCATATACAAAGAGAATGGTGACTCAATACAAAGGAGAAAGAAAGACCCCTCCCCCAGGTACTGGTCAAACAGGAAGGTAGTGGTCAGGTGTGGCCTCAGAGAACAGATGTAATGTAGCTACACTCACAGACACACACACAGCTACCTGGCACCAAGCAGCATGGCGGCTGAATCCCCAGGACATCTTCCAAACTAAAGGCTAAGTATTGAACCTCACATGGCTAGATAAGGAAACAGATAGATTGCTTTCTGGTTTAAATAGGATATTGTAACTTGGTTGTGTGATTGTTGGGTGTTTGTGGATACTCTGTGAAGTCTGTGATAAATTGGAACAGTATACAATCTGTAGCATAGTATTTGTGGTATTTGTTTGCCAATGGAGATTTAAAATAGATTGTGCTGGTTAGTTATAATATATATCCTGTTAATCATAAATACCACCATGCAGTTACGGTTGTGTTAATTACATTGTGATCTGGTCTTGTGATGAATATGCTCTGGTTATTGAGATACTGAAGTTGTTTGGGGTGTGAAATTATGAGATGGTTCTAGGAAGTTGGATTACATTGTGAAAGGTGTTTTAGATGGTTTGGAATTGTAAAATCAGAACATATGCATTGTTTTGAGGCTTGGACATTTTGGAAGAAAATGGAGTCTTGTGTTTTCTGCTATGTGATTGTGGTTTAGTATAGAGTGCCATGTGTTTGGACCTGCAAATCTAAAATGGCTGCTGCTGGATGTCTTCCCCTCCCCCTTTCAGCCATGTGGTGTGGTCTTTGGAATCAAGTGGAGGTTTCTCAAAATGGAGTCTAGCTTCCATCCCATGCTGTATTCAGCATTGACTAACTGCGCAGCGATTGTCTCTCACATGTGTAGTTTTATCTGCAACCATGTTGTCTCTTATTTAATGTTATCATGAGCCATTTCTCTCTATCTCTCTCTTCTTCTCTTCCCCTTCCATTTTCCCATAAATAGTAATTGTATTGTATTGTATTTCTTGTGTAGTTATCTGGTTAGGTAGTCTCTGTTATATTGTAGTGTATCATTTGTACTGTTATCCCCTTTTACAAGTATATTAGATATAATACAGTTAATAGGCTTTGGAACCTAAACCAGTATCTGTGTATTTTCTATAGTGTTAAGTGTTCACTTGAGCGTCGGTGACGCTCAAGCAGCTTTGTAGTTAGTCAGGTTACACAAGGTTGCATTTACACCCTGTACTCACATTAAGGTATTCAGTGTATTTCATTGGTATAAGGTTTTAACATAAAGGTATAGCGTTGTGAGCGTCTGCGCCGCTGGTGACCTCCTCGTGGTCTCGAGCGTATGCTACGCTACAGCGAATCATTCCCCTAGACATAACCAATAACGTGTCCTGTGATCACTGGGCCGTGAGCGAACGTGACGCTTGAGCGTCTCGCCTACGGCTGAGCGATCGCTACGCAGATAGCGTACCATTACGGTACTTCTTAAGTAAACAGCGTACAGTGTTCTTAGCTTCATAAAGGGTTGTTTATACGACAAAGGAATTTAGCATTGTCAATTGCGGGCTCGTCCTATACTTCTCACATCTGCACTAGGTAGATCAGCAGACATTATCCCCCAGCAAAGGGTGGGAGATTGTCTCATAGTGCTGGCGGGATAAGCGTCTGCTTCGCTTAGATAAAGAGTGCTGAAGGAACCCGGTAACCGGAAGTAAGAACAAAACGCTTGTGTCTTTTTAAAACTGTTTATTTTTCTTTTGTCTTGCGTACGCATACATACCTGCATTTCTTTTCACTTGTGTATTTCATTTTTCGTATATCACTATTCCTGTTTGCCAAATTTTATAGTTGATAGAAAGTGCTAAAAGGAGATTTGCTGTTATTTAATAGTAGAGGTAATAGTTAAAGTATAGAACAACACACGGTTTGTCTGAAGATACAAGGCAGTCAGTGTGGATTGCGGTAGATGATCAGGGATCACCTACATTGATAAATAAATATATTGTGTTACGGTGGATCCTTTGCATTGCGTACACGTGTCGCTAACAAAGACTAGCGTACGCAATCCAAAAGGCAGACGCACGCAGCGTTCATTACGCAACGTAGCGTCCGGTTACGCCCACGTAGCTCAAGTTGTGATAAAGTGAAGTAACGCAAAGGCGATAATTAACGCACAGCGGTAGATAACGCGACGCGGTAAATAACGCAAATCTATTTTTAGAAAATCTGAAATTTAGTTTAACAGATCCTGCTCCTAATTGGTAACACTCTTGGCCTGAAGACAATTTCTGCGCAGAAATAGACATAGAAACAAAGTGTACATGTGTTGAGTGAGTGTGTTTTGTATACAAAAGTTTATATAACTGTAAGGTGGAACCAAAAGGAAAGCCGGGTACTCGTCAAGGGACATACGTGTAAGTGACATATACGGTGGCTAGGGAGGCATCCCTGGTTAAATAATATTTGAGCATTAGAGTATAGCGGACCATAAGGTAACAGACCAGGAGGTCATAAGGTAACAGACCAGGAGGTCATAAGGTAACAGGTAAAATAGACAAAGAGGTCCGCTATAAAAGTACAGTGGCACAACGCCTGGGGTGTTGGTGCAGAACCCATATAGGCCATACAAGCTCTTGCTGAAGGAATCGCGGCCGGAAACATCGATTCCATTGGTCTTTCAGTACATGACAAGTAGTGCTCGTGTACTGAACGATTGGACCGCACGTAATTGTGTGCAGTAGTTAGTAATCTGACCTAATACCATTAGAGTAAAGTGGTCACAAACGCTATCTGTACATTCTGACGTGATTTGTGTAATTTTTTATTTTTGGAAGGGAAGTTCGCTGGTCACTCAGGAACTATCTAACAACCCCAACTTTACTGGAAAGAGTAAGTGTCCTGCGGGTAACCCTCATATGTTCCAGTAAATAAAGGTTCACAGGGGCCCTAGGTTGGGTACAGCAGCTCTGGCTACAGTGATTGCAGCACAGGCCAACGTGGGCGAGAAGTAAGTGGGGTACTTGATAAACCACCACCGCCGGCCTGCCCAAGGACATCTTGGTTTGTTTGTAAGGGTTCGCTGAAAGCCTTGATATTCAAGGAGGAATAAGCAACGCCTGCAGATTATGGGGGCCATTTGTTCAGGTAGGGGGCGATCAACCCTGGTTCAAGTTGATTCTGTGAACCGACCAGTTGGGTCGGCACGATATGTAATGTGTGAAAAATACGGTAGTCACACAGAGGTTTTATGTGATGAATGGGAGAGAATGACTGTACAAGACAGGGACAAATTCCCAAGAATAGGTAGCTTCAGTCCAGTAGTGTTACAAAATTTAAGGAGGAGGATAAGTCTCATTGAACCAACGAAGAGACAAAATAAACATTATGAATATTTACAGTTATGGCAACAGGAAAGTGAATTACAAAAAGAGTCTATTGACTTTTCTGACTCTTATCTTGAGAGGAGAGACAGTGGCATCAGGAGAGGGGTTGATTGCGGAGAGAAAGACACAAGGGTGAACAATAAAAACGCTCTTAGCAACTGTAATATAGATTATAAGAATAAGTGTAATAAATGTAACAATGATTATTGTAATACTGTTGAATGTACAACTATTAACCTGTGCAAGCTGCACCCCATGTCAAACCTCCCTCAGGAATACAAACAAGAAAGTGAGCCCAGAACGATGTCGGCACCTCTTCCAGAAGCCATCCTACAAGACATCCAGGTGGACACGACCAAATTGGTAAAGGCAATAATCAAACCCCCTAACGGAGGGTCAGGTGAGGTCGTGTCCACAGGTACGTACAATGTTTTATATCACGCACAAACAAATGTACCCCATATTATAAGACCAAAACAAGGTGATGTAATTGAGTTTAGTCCTGTCAGGGTGATCACAGTCCCCAATGGGAAGACTGACGATCAGGGAACCATTCCCGTCAAGGACAGTGCAATGCGCCATCCCTGGTCCCGGACAGAATTGAGATCAATCATGTCTGATTACCCAGATCCTAGGAAAGATCTAACTGTATGATCAAAGATTCACAGAAGGTATATCAACTCCCTAGACAACGACATAATCATGGTATCCAAGGAATCAGGTAGGTACAGGGAAAGCGGTTGATGGTGATGAGCATCCAAGCGTTTGAGGAGGCATCAAATCAACCAAAACCCCAGGCCATTGGCACATGGAGGAACTTAAGGATTTGTGATCTGTGCAAAAGAGAAGGGCATTGTGCTAGCAACTGTAATAACCCACATAAAGTTAGACCCCCTAGACCAAGAAATGAGCAAAATTACAATACACACCATTATAATCAAGGATCACATAGGCAGGAAAGGTGATTATTAGGAATGGAGGCAAGCCTGAAGTAACGGTTAATGAAGTGGGAGGTCATTCACTGAAAGACACAGGAATGACCAGGTGAAACGTTGTAAATGTATCAGTGAAATGTTTTTTTTCTCTCTCTCTCTCTATCCCCATCTCTGACTAGTAGTGGTAAGAATTCACACATTGCATACCCACTTGGTCCTTGCAGAAGTCTACCAAACCCCAGCATGACCTCCGCCACAATGTATTTCTGGCCAGATACAGACAGTGGAGTAATGCAGGTGCTGGTGGGGAGGGACTGCTCAAGGAGACCAGTAGACACATAGATATGACAGCCTAATAAGTCTGACAATGTTTTTCTAATGCTAACAATGTTTTCTTACAATGTTTAAAAATGCTTTGTTTCTCTTTTCTTATTGATGGTTATTGTCGAGTTATGTAATGTATATATGCACATGAATTGTTCTCTATCTCTTTTGTTTTTTTTTATTTTCTCTCTCTTCTCACTCATGTTTCCATGGTTTAAAGATGCTATGTCACCCCTCAGTTGGACCAATGGTAATGCCAGATTTTTGCTCCTTACAGAAAGATCGTCGGTTAGGAAGGAATATTGCATCACCAGAATGATCGTTTTTGAAGACTGAGAGACAACACCTTTGAGAGGACAGCAGAACAAGAAGAACAACAAGACGAGAGAACTTATTATCGTAACGAGTTCTCTCCCCCTCAAACTGATTTTCTTATACCCCATTTACAAATTTCTTCTTTTCTCCTCCTGTAAGATGGACTTGCCCCAAGAGACTGTGATATGGATTTTTCCCGTTAACCATGATGTTGACCAGAGCAGTCTGTTTCGGTGAGAGTACCAGTGAGGTCGAGAAAGGATCCAGAAAGGTCCTGATGACTGAGACGGAGGTGTAAATTTCCAATAGCAACCCAATCACCAAGCAAAGGCGAGTACCGGGCACGATCTAACAACCATGTTATTTGTAAACAACTGTGAAGGAATGTTAGTTCAAAAAGAAAGTTGTATCTGTAGGCTCTGTAACAAAGAAATGCCAATCCAGTTTTAATATCCATATGGACCGGCATCCATTGAGTGACTATCACTCTCTAGTGGGTAACGTGTTAAACCAAACAGATTGTTGGGTATGCTCTCAAGTACCTCAGGGTCACAGCAAATCAGGGCTAGTACCATTTCCTTTAACGTTAGGGGAGGTACTTGAGCTAAGTGGTGGGAGACCGGTGGACCGGAGGTTTAATATCTCCAGCCCTCCTAGTTTGAAGCTCCACCAATACCATGTGGATAGGTCCCTCATATGTTTTAACATCTCCAATCCCAGAAAACCGGGAAATTGGGAAGTGTCATGGAGCAACCTTACCATGACCTTTTCACACAGAGCAGATAGAATGCCTACAGATACAGAGCTGGTACGCCACATAGCCAGTAGAGGAAAATCTTTTCGGTATCGATATACCTTAGGAAATAGGATTACTAGAGTTGGAGAGGTATCACCAGGATACTGTGCACATGTCATACAAACTGATACGTGCATTAGGCAGATGGAAGAATTAGGGTCAGGAGATTTCACCTGGAAGGTTTGTAACATGGTCATGTCCTTCTCCGTCCCTTATGTTCTCCCCGATGACGCATATTTCATATGCGGGAGAAAGGCGTACAAGTGGCTAGCCCCAAACTCTGAAGGATTGTGTTATATTGGAAAAGTATTGCCTGAAGTGATGACTGTTACACATGACAAAATGAAGGACATACACCGTGGTGCCCAAGCTCCTTATACTCACACTCACTACGAGCACCGGGTTAAAAGACAACTGTCAGAAAGGTTAGAGCATCCGGCCTCTGATCTTATCCATGAATCCACCGGGATTCAGGTTCTGGTAGCGTTAGATTTCACTCGTACCGCTCGAGGAGTGATGAATTATAAATACATTTCCGCACTCGCCAATTTGTTAGATAATATCACTGAAATGTATGATGACACGTTTAGATACACTGGAAGAGAACTTCAAGCTTACAAAACAGAACTAGTTCAGCATAGGATGGTTCTTAATTACCTTACAGCAGTAACAGGCGGATATTGTGTTACATTGGCAACACAGTACGGCATAAAGTGTTGCACGTATATCACAAATAGCACCGAGGATCCGGTAGAGGTCATAGACCAAAAGATGGACGATATTCTGCAATTAAAGTGGGAATTTCGTCGAAAACACAATCTCACCCTTGCTGCTGTAGGTAATGAGCTGACTGGTTGGGTGTCATGGTTGAACCCGCGAAATTGGTTCTCCGGTTTGGGAGAATGGGCTCAAGGAGTCATAATGGATGTTGGAAAGTTTCTACTATGTATCTTGGGTGTCATTATATCGATTGGATTGATATTTAGATGCGGGCAGGCTTTAATGAGGTGCAAACAAAGTACAAAAGTGATGAGCTTGAGGAGTGAGGAAACTGTAATTAACCTGGATTTGATTTATGACCCAATGATAGAAACCAGAATGTGATGAAAAATGCGATTATGCGGTCCGTTTCTTTCACCTGTTTTTCTGCTTTTCTCCAAGATACAAAGACCCCCTTGGACGAGGAAGCTGACGAGACGAGATGTATACAGACAACAGACAAGCACCAAAGATGAAGTTTTGACCACTTGAGAAATGGACACTTGATGAACTTTGCCATGGATCCCCAGTTTCCCTAGTACTTTTAAACTCACGCTAGCCCAACATTTTTTTGTAAATCCGATGGCTCTGACAAAGCTATTTGCTCATGCCTAAGGAGCAATACAGCGCAAAGAAGACGACTCTCAACAGATACCGAACACAACCTCAACGACAGATGTACATTTCCCTGACATAGAATATCATTGCATTCTCCATAAGTGTTCTTTATCTTCATCTCTACAACCCTCAGGTAATGACACACATAGTCGATAGGGAATACAGGCACAGATATCAGCAACCACATACCTCCCCCATTCATGTATCATCAACTAAAATGTGCTCCCCCATTTTGTTACAACCACAGCCGAAATGAGCTCGGTAAAGTTTGACAGCCCATCCACAGACCCTTAGTACGGGATAAGAAGGAATTCAAATGTATACTTCGCAATACCTCGAAGCTTGATGTACAACACGTACGGCACGATGATACATGACCCCCCAAACATGGATTCATACACACATGCTTCTGCTATCTCACTAGGTCATACCCTCTTCACACCTTCTCCTCTCTCCTCCCTTACCCAACCATGGAAATGTATTAACCCCTGACATATATTTTTCTCTTTTTGAAATGTTTTAGGAAGTGGCAGTTATTGGTGACTGCCAAAGGGTGGACTGTCAAAGTCAAAAATATTACATAGAGAGACCATATAAACTGCACACATATAAGTCGCTATACTTGCAAATATGCGCAGCGAGCACAGCAATATATGGAAACACACGCATTTGCTCGGACATGGCACAGAGATGGATTCGGCACTTGTTTCATACAGTACATGGTTATAATAATGAACAGCACCAGACATCATGGAGATTTAGAATTGGCTAATGAATTAATGTCATGGATGTGTATCATTCGAACCGAACCAGATAAACACATCATGTTTGGTATTGAAGCAAGCAGAATCAGGTGTGGGTTAGTTTGAGGCCTGTTGTGTTGTTGTGGGACATTGCAGCGGATAGATATGATTATATGTATAAAAGCTAAGATCATATTGTTAGAACAATATGATGCTCAAGACAACCTTTTACTAAGTTTTCAGGGCTGAACCTGATTAGCATATACAAAGAGAATGGTGACTCAATACAAAGGAGAAAGAAAGACCCCTCCCCCAGGTACTGGTCAAACAGGAAGGTAGTGGTCAGGTGTGGCCTCAGAGAACAGATGTAATGTAGCTACACTCACAGACACACACACAGCTACCTGGCACCAAGCAGCATGGCGGCTGAATCCCCAGGACATCTTCCAAACTAAAGGCTAAGTATTGAACCTCACATGGCTAGATAAGGAAACAGATAGATTGCTTTCTGGTTTAAATAGGATATTGTAACTTGGTTGTGTGATTGTTGGGTGTTTGTGGATACTCTGTGAAGTCTGTGATAAATTGGAACAGTATACAATCTGTAGCATAGTATTTGTGGTATTTGTTTGCCAATGGAGATTTAAAATAGATTGTGCTGGTTAGTTATAATATATATCCTGTTAATCATAAATACCACCATGCAGTTACGGTTGTGTTAATTACATTGTGATCTGGTCTTGTGATGAATATGCTCTGGTTATTGAGATACTGAAGTTGTTTGGGGTGTGAAATTATGAGATGGTTCTAGGAAGTTGGATTACATTGTGAAAGGTGTTTTAGATGGTTTGGAATTGTAAAATCAGAACATATGCATTGTTTTGAGGCTTGGACATTTTGGAAGAAAATGGAGTCTTGTGTTTTCTGCTATGTGATTGTGGTTTAGTATAGAGTGCCATGTGTTTGGACCTGCAAATCTAAAATGGCTGCTGCTGGATGTCTTCCCCTCCCCCTTTCAGCCATGTGGTGTGGTCTTTGGAATCAAGTGGAGGTTTCTCAAAATGGAGTCTAGCTTCCATCCCATGCTGTATTCAGCATTGACTAACTGCGCAGCGATTGTCTCTCACATGTGTAGTTTTATCTGCAACCATGTTGTCTCTTATTTAATGTTATCATGAGCCATTTCTCTCTATCTCTCTCTTCTTCTCTTCCCCTTCCATTTTCCCATAAATAGTAATTGTATTGTATTGTATTTCTTGTGTAGTTATCTGGTTAGGTAGTCTCTGTTATATTGTAGTGTATCATTTGTACTGTTATCCCCTTTTACAAGTATATTAGATATAATACAGTTAATAGGCTTTGGAACCTAAACCAGTATCTGTGTATTTTCTATAGTGTTAAGTGTTCACTTGAGCGTCGGTGACGCTCAAGCAGCTTTGTAGTTAGTCAGGTTACACAAGGTTGCATTTACACCCTGTACTCACATTAAGGTATTCAGTGTATTTCATTGGTATAAGGTTTTAACATAAAGGTATAGCGTTGTGAGCGTCTGCGCCGCTGGTGACCTCCTCGTGGTCTCGAGCGTATGCTACGCTACAGCGAATCATTCCCCTAGACATAACCAATAACGTGTCCTGTGATCACTGGGCCGTGAGCGAACGTGACGCTTGAGCGTCTCGCCTACGGCTGAGCGATCGCTACGCAGATAGCGTACCATTACGGTACTTCTTAAGTAAACAGCGTACAGTGTTCTTAGCTTCATAAAGGGTTGTTTATACGACAAAGGAATTTAGCATTGTCACCGACAAAACAGGTTGAATTGTCAGGAGAACGGGCATTCTCCGACTTAACTCCCCGGCGCGAGGCAGCACTTTTGTCGGGTTTCTCTTCTCATCCCCCGGGGATGAGAGAAGAATTCCCGACAATTGCAGGTAATTAGTTGCTGAATTGAATAGCGTCGGGAGCTAATTCCCGGCGCTATTCATTAGTTGCCGAATAGAATCGACCCCATTGTGTGTAACGTGCTCTATCTGGCGCAATGTGTGTAACGTGCTCTACCTGTCGCATTGTGTATGATGTGTTCTATCTGGAGCAATATGTATAACGTGCACTAACTGGCGCAGTGTGTATAGGAGGTTCTACTTGGTGCAATGTGTATAAGCGGCACTACTGTGTGGCGTAATGTGAATTGGCACTATTATGTGGCCACGCCCCTTCCCCATGAAGTCACGCCCCTAAATTTTTGCAACTGCCTATATGCTGGGGTCTTGGAGGTGGGGCAGCAATTCACTTTCTGCCAAAGGGCACCAAAATGTCTAGTTACAGCTCTGGTGCAGGGTGTCCTGCATGCTACACAACCCAGCTGCATTGTCACCCCAACCCCCCCCCCTTGCAACTCTTTTTTGTGGTGTCCAAATAAGATTAAGATCAATAAGAGCCTTTAACCCAATGGGACCCAGAAAAGGACCGGTTGGACCCCAATTTTCAAAAGTGAGGGGTCCCTGGGACCCACTTTTTAGGGGGCTCAGTGCGATCACTGATATCCATACAAAATTACTGTGCGAAATGTATACATGTGCCAGATTATAAAACCTTTACTCAATAAAAACCCAATATAGTGCTTGTGAGAACATTAGCAGTCAAATAACAAGCATTAACCATGGTCTGATATTGCAATAATTCTGTGTCCAACTAAAGCTCCCTAGCCTTACATTATTAGTAAACACCGCAGATTAATCAGTACTCTCAATAAAAGCCACATATGATACATAGTGGAGGCTGGTAACAATGAGCAAGGTTTCTAACTCCGGTTCAGTGTGCTAAATCCCAGATGTGAAAGTGGAATTTACAGAGATTTACCAGTCTCTTCCTCAGCCCTTTTAGGTATGTCCATCCAGTCTGCCTTTCTTTGCATCAAGAACGTATGCATAGAGTGGCTTGTAAAATGCACCATATTTCATTTTATTGCCAACTTCCTCAGAGATGATATATCTCTATCATCAGACAACCTAAGGAAAGGACACAATTAAGGTTCTGAAACATTGTATTAATCAATCAAGGAGTTTGAATTTGTGTATCTGTGCTATTAGTGCAACCCAGTTGTCTGATTTAATTGTGGTCAGTCGGGGAGAAAGAGAGCACCTGGCCAAGTAACAATTTCATATTTGGGACTGCTGGTCTCAATCAACTATAATATGTCCATCATGTTGATAAATAGCTCTGACCTTTGATGTATGGACTACACAAGACCACTGAAGGTGTCCTGGGGTATCTGGCACCAAGATTTTAGCAGAAGAGCCTTTAAGTGCTCTAAGGCTGGGTAAACACTTGACGATGTGCATAAGATGCGACATCATCAAGACAAATTATATTGGCGTACCCACTGAACAATATCGTTACCGATATCCAGGTGTATGTAGTCTTGTCCAATATCTTTAATTTTCAAGGCTTGAACTTTGTCCTGTTGCATACGATGTCACTTGGGCGATCCCAGCCATGCCCCCAGGTCGGACCTGATTGAATGTGCAGCACTTTCAATCTGGAGGATCCGATCCGAAATTCACGGGAACGCGCACCGGATCGGAAACACCTCCAAAATGCCCGATTTCATCCGATATATCTGTCCGAATGCCCGAAATTGGATGAAATCGGGCATTATCGCTCTAGTGTATGGGGCCCTTAAGACCGATGGAGTGCCGCCTCGTCTGTAATTATGGACATGGACGTGTATGTGTGTGTGTGTGTGTGTGTGTGTGTGTGTGTGTGTGTGTATATATATATATATATATATATATATATATATATATTTCTCTAACGTCCTAGTGGATGCTGGGGACTCCGAAAGGACCATGGGGGGGTAGCGGCTCCGCAGGAGACTGGGCACAAAGTAAAAGCTTTAGGACTAGCTGGTGTGCACTGGCTCCTCCCCCTATGACCCTCCTCCAAGCCTCAGTTAAGATTTTGTGCCCGAACGAGAAGGGTGCAATCTAGGTGGCTCTCCTGAGCTGCTTAGAGTAAAAGTTTAAATAGGTTTTTTATTTTCAGTGAGACCTGCTGGCAACAGGCTCACTGCATCGAGGGACTAAGGGGAGAAGAAGCGAACTTACCTGCGTGCAGAGTGGATTGGGCTTCTTAGGCTACTGGACATTAGCTCCAGAGGGACGATCACAGGCCCAGCCATGGATGGGTCCCGGAGCCGCGCCGCCGGCCCCCTTACAGATGCTGAAGCAAGAAGAGGTCCATAAATCGGCGGCAGAAGACTTTCCTGTCTTCATAAGGTAGCGCACAGCACTGCAGCTGTGCGCCATTGCTCTCAGCACACTTCACACTTCGGTCACTGAGGGCGCAGGACGCTGGGGGGGGGGCGCCCTGGGAAGCAATGAATTTACCTTATTTGGCAAAAAATACATCACATATAGCTCCTGGGCTATATGGATGTATTTAACCCCTGCCAGTTTTCCAGAAAAAAGCGGGAGAAGAGCCCGCCGTGAAGGGGGCGGGGCCTATCTCCTCAGCACACAGCGCCATTTCTCTATCGTCCTAGTGGATGCTGGGGTTCCTGAAAGGACCATGGGGAATAGCGGCTCCGCAGGAGACAGGGCACAAAAAGTAAAGCTTTAGGATCAGGTGGTGTGCACTGGCTCCTCCCCCTATGACCCTCCTCCAAGCCAGTTAGATTTTGTGCCCGGCCGAGAAGGGTGCAATTCTAGGTGGCTCTCATAAAGAGCTGCTTAGAGAGTTTAGCTTAGGTTTTTTATTTTACAGTGATTCCTGCTGGCAACAGGATCACTGCAACGAGGGACAGAGGGGAGAAGAAGTGAACTCACCTGCGTGCAGGATGGATTGGCTTCTTGGCTACTGGACATGAAGCTCCAGAGGGACGATCACAGGTACAGCCTGGATGGTCACCGGAGCCACGCCGCCGGCCCCCTCACAGATGCTGAAGCAAGAAGAGGTCCAGAATCGGCGGCTGAAGACTCCTGCAGTCTTCTTAAGGTAGCGCACAGCACTGCAGCTGTGCGCCATTTTCCTCTCAGCACACTTCACACGGCAGTCACTGAGGGTGCAGGGCGCTGGGGGGGGGCGCCCTGGGAGGCAAATGAAAACCTTTAAAAAGGCTAAAAATACCTCACATATAGCCCCAGAGGCTATATGGAGATATTTACCCCTGCCTAAATGTACTAAATAGCGGGAGACGAGCCCGCCGGAAAAGGGGCGGGGCCTATCTCCTCAGCACACGGCGCCATTTTCTGTCACAGCTCCGCTGGTCAGGAAGGCTCCCAGGTCTCTCCCCTGCACTGCACTACAGAAACAGGGTATAACAGAGAGGGGGGGCAAAATAAATGGCTATATATATATATATATTAATATAAAAGCAGCTATAAGGGAGCACTTAATCATAAGGCTATCCCTGTCATATATAGCGCTTTTTGGTGTGTGCTGGCAGACTCTCCCTCTGTCTCCCCAAAGGGCTAGTGGGTCCTGTCTTCGTATAGAGCATTCCCTGTGTGTCTGCTGTGTGTCGGTACGTGTGTGTCGACATGTATGAGGACGATATTGGCGTGGAGGCGGAGCAATTGCCTGTAATGGTGATGTCACTCTCTAGGGAGTCGACACCGGAATGGATGGCTTATTTAGGAAATTACGTGATAATGTCAACACGCTGCAAAGTCGGTTGACGACATGAGACGGCCGACAAACAATTAGTACGGTCCAGACGTCTCAAAAACACCGTCAAGGGTTTGTAAAACGCCCGTTTACTTTAGTCGGTCGACACAGACAGGGACACTGAATCCAGTGTCGACGGTGAATAAACAAACGTATTCCTTATTAGGGCCACACGTTAAAGGCAATGAAGGAGGTGTTACGTATTTCTGATACTACAAGTACCACAAAAGAGGGTATTATGTGGGATGTGAAAAAACTACCATAGTTTTTCCTGAATCAGATAAATTAAATAAAGTGTGTGATGATGCGTGGGTTCCCCCCGATAGAAAATTATGGGCGGTATACCCTTTCCCGCCAGAAGTTAGGGCGCGTTGGGAAACACCCCTTAAGGTGGATAAGGCGCTCACACGCTTATCAAAACAAGTGGCGGTACCGTCTATAGATAGGGCCGTCCTCAAGGACCAGCTGACAAGGCTGGAAAATATAATAAAAAGTATATACACACATACTGGTGTTATACTGCGGCCAGCGATCGCCTCAGCCTGGATGTGCAGAGCTAGGGTGGCTTGGTCGGATTCCCTGACTAAAAATATTGATACCCTTGACAGGGACAGTATTTTATTGACTATAGAGCATTTCTATATATGCGAGATGCACAGAGGGATATTTGCACTCTGGCATCATGAATAAACGCGATGTCCATAACTGCCAGAAGATGTTATGGACACGACAGTGGTCAGGTGATGCAGATTCCAAACGGCACAGTATGGCCGTATAAAGGAAGAGGACTTGTTTGGGGTCGGTCCATCGGACCTGGTGGTCACGGCAACTGCTGGAAAATCCACCGTTTTTTACCCTAAGTCACATCTCTGCAGAAAAAGACACCGTCTTTTCAGCCTCAGTCCTCTCGTCCCTATAAGATTATATCTGCCCAGGGATAGAGGAAAGGGAAGAAGACTGCAGCAGGCAGCCCATTCCCAGGAACAGAAGCGTTCCACCGCGTCTGACAAGTTCTCAGCATGGCGCTGAGACCGTACAGGACCCCTGGATCCTACAAGTAGTATCCCGGGGGTACAGATGGGAATGTCGAGACGTTTCCCCTTCGCAGGCTCCTGAAGTCTGCTTTACCAAGTCTCCCTCCGACAAGGAGGTAGTATGGGAAAAAATTCACAAGCTGTATTCCCAGCAGGTGATAATTAAATTACCCCTCCTACTACAGAAAAGGGGTATTATTCCACACTATATTGTGGTACTGAAGCCAGAAGGCTAGGTGAGACTTATTCTAAAATTTTTTTTTTGAACACTTACAAAGGTTCAAATTAAGATGAAGTCACTCAGAGCAGTGATAACGAACCAGGAAGAAGGGGACTATATAGTGTCCCGGGACATCAGGGATGCTTACCTCTATGTCCCAAATTTGCCCTTCTCACTAAGGGTACCTCAGGTTCGTGGTGCAGAACTGTCACTATCAGTTTCAGACGCTGCCGTTTGGATTGTCCACGGCACCCCGGGGTCTTTACCAAGGTAATGGCCGAAATGATGATTCTTCTTCGAAGAAAAGGCGTCTTAATTATCCCTTACTTGGACGATCTCCTGATAGGGGCATAGTCCAGGGAACAGTTGGAGGTCGGAGTAGCACTATCTCGGATACTGCTACAATCAGCACGGGTGGATTCTAAATATTCCAAAATCGCAGCTGATCCCGACGACACGTCTGCTGTGCCTAGGGATGATTCTGGACACAGTCCAGAAAAAGGTGTTTCTCCCGGAAGAGAAAGCCAGGGAGTTATCCGAGCAAGTCAGGAACCTCCTAAAAACAGTGCATTATTGCACAAGGGTCCTGGGTAAAAATGGTGGCTTCCTACGAAGCAATTCCATTCGGCAGATTTCACGTAAGAACTTTTCAGTGGGATCTGCTGGACAAATGGTCCGGATCGCATCTTCAGATGCATCAGCGGATAACCCAATATCCAAGGACAAGGGTGTCTCTCCTGTGGTGGTTATAGAGTGCTCATCTTCTAGAGGGCCGCAGATTCGGCATTCAGGATTGGATGCTGGTAACCACGGAGCCCAGCCTGAGAGGCTGGGGAGCAGTCACACAAGGGAAAAATTTCCAGGGAGTGTGATCAAGTATGGAGACTTTTCTCCACATAAATATACTGGAGCTAAGGGTAAATTTATAATGCTCTAAGCTTAGCAAGACCTCTGCTTCAAGGTCAGCCGGTATTGATCCAGTGGGAAAAACATCACGGCAGTCGCCCACGTAAACAGACAGGGCGACACAAGAAGCAGGAGGGCAATGGCAGAAACTGCAAGGACTTTTCGCTGGGCGGAAAATCATGTGATAACACTGTCAGCAGTTTTTCATCCCGGGAATGGAAACTGGGAAGCAGACTTCCTCAGCACGACCTCCACCCGGGAGAGTGGAAACTTCATTGAGAAGTTTTTTCCACATGATTGTAAACCGTTGGGAAATACCAAAGGTGGACATGATGGCGTCCCGTCTGAACAAAAAAACGGGACAGGTATTGCGCCAGGTCAAGAGACTCTCAGGCAATAGATGTGGACGTTCTGGTAACACCGTGGGTGTACCAGTCGGTGTATGTGTTCCCTCCTCTGCTTCTCATACCTAAGGTGCTGAGAATTATAAGACGTAGAGGAGTAAGAACTATACTCATGGCTCCGGATTGGCCAAGAAGGACTTGGTACCCGGAACTTCAAGAGATGCTTACAGAGGTCTTATGGCCTCTGCCGCTAAGAAGGGACTTGCTTCAGCAAGTACCATGTCTGTTCCAAGACTTACCGCAGCTGCGTTTGTCGGCATGGCGATGGAAAGCCGGATCCTAAGGGAAAAAAGGCATTCCGGAAGAGGTCATTCCTACCCTGGTCAAAGCCAGAAAGGAGGTGACCGCACAACATTATCACCACGTGTGGCGAAAATATGTTGCGTGGTGTGAGGCCAGGAAGGCCCCACAAAGAAATTTCAACTCGGTCGTTTCCTGCATTTCCTGCAAACAGGAGTGTCTATGGGCCTCAAATTGGGGTCCATTAAGGTTCAAATTCGGCCCTGTAAATTTTCTTCCAAAAAGAATTGGCTTCAGTTCCTGAAGTCCAGAAGTTTGTCAAGGGAGTATTGCATATACAAACCCCTTTTTTGTGCCTCCAGTGGCACTGTGGGATCTCAACGTTGTTCTGGGATTCCTCAAATCACATTGGTTTAAAACCAGTCAAATATGTGGATTTGAAGCATCTCACATAAAAAGTGACCATGCTCTTGGCCCTGGCTTGGACCAGGCGAGTGTCAAATTGGTGGTTTTTTCTCAAAAAAGCCATATCTGTTTGTCCATTCGGACAGGGCAGAGCTGCGGACTCGTCCCCAGTTCTCTCCCTAAGGTGGTGTCAGTGTTTCACCTGAACCAGCTTATTGTGGTGCCTTGCACCTACTAGGGACTTGGAGGACTCCAAGTTGCTAGAAGTTGTCAGGGCCCTGAAAATATGTTCCGGGACAGCTGGAGTCAGAAAATCTGACTCGCTGTTTATACTGTATGCACCCAACAAGTTGGGTGCGCCTGCTTCTAAGCAGTCGATTGCTCGTTGGATTTGTAACACAATTCAACTTGCACATTCTGAGGCAGGCCTGCCACAGTCTAAATCGGTTAAGGCCCATTCCACAAGGAAGGTGGGCTCATCTTGGGCGGCTGCCCGAGAGGTCTCGGCATTACAACTCTGCCGAGCAGATACGTGGTCAGGGGAGAACACGTTTGTAAAATTCTACAAATTTGATATCCTGGCAAAAGAGGACCTGGAGTTCTCTCATTCGGTGCTGCAGAGTCATCCGCACTCTCCCGCCCGTTTGGGAGCTTTGGTATAATCCCCATGGTCCTTTCAGGAACCCCAGCATCCACTAGGACGATAGAGAAAATAAGAATTTACTTACCGATAATTCTATTTCTCGGAGTCCGTAGTGGATGCTGGGCGCCCATCCCAAGTGCGGATTATCTGCAATACTTGTACATAGTTACAAAAATCGGGTTATTATTGTTGTGAGCCATCTTTTCAGAGGCTCCGCTGTTATCATACTGTTAACTGGGTTTAGATCACAAGTTGTACGGTGTGATTGGTGTGGCTGGTATGAGTCTTACCCGGGATTCAAAATTCCTCCCTTATTGTGTACGCTCGTCCGGGCACAGTACCTAACTGGCTTGGAGGAGGGTCATAGGGGGAGGAGCCAGTGCACACCACCTGATCCTAAAGCTTTACTTTTTGTGCCCTGTCTCCTGCGGAGCCGCTATTCCCCATGGTCCTTTCAGGAACCCCAGCATCCACTACGGACTCCGAGAAATAGAATTATCGGTAAGTAAATTCTTATTTTTTCCCACACAGCTCCGCTGGTAGGAAGGCTCCCAGAGTCTCCCCTGCATCCTGCAACTACAGAAACAGGGTAAAAAAGAGAGGGGGGCACTTATTTGGCAAAATAACAGATATAAGCAGCTATAAGGGATAGACACTTATTGTAAGGTTGTCCCTATACATATACAGGTTGAGTATCCCATATCCATATATTCCCAAATACGGAATATTCCGAAATACGGACTTTTTTGAGTGAGAGTGAAATAGTGAAACCTTTGTTTTTTGATGTCTCAATGTACACAAACTGTGTTTAATACACAAAGTTATTAAAAATATTGTATTAAATGACCTTCAGGCTGTGTTTATAAGGTGTATATGAAACATAAATGAATTGTGTGAATGTAGACACACTTTGTTTAATGCACAAAGTTATAAAAAATATTGGCTAAAATGACCTTCAGGCTGTGTGTATAAGGTGTATATGTAATATAAATGCATTCTGTGCTTAGATTTAGGTCCCATCACCATGATATCTCACTATGGTATGCAATTATTCCAAAATACGGAAAATTCCCATATCCAAAGTACCTCTGGTCCCAAGCATTTTGGATAAGGGAGACTCAACCTGTATAGCGCTCTGGTGTGTGCTGGCAAACTCTCCCTCTGTCTCCCCAAGGGGCTAAGTGGGTCCTGTCCTCTATCAGAGCATTCCCTGTGTGTGGGCTGGGTGTCGGTACGTGTGTGTCGACATGTATGAGGAGGAAAATGATGTGGAGGCGGAGCAATTGCCTATAATGGTGATGTCACCCCCTAGGGAGTCGACACCTGAATGGATGGCCGTTATTAAGGAATTACGTGACAGTGTCGGCACGTTACAGAAAACTGTTGACGACATGAGACAGCCGGCAGCTCAGTTAGTGCCTGTCCAGGCGTCTCAAACACCGTCAGGGGCTATTAAACGCCCGTTACCTCAGTGGGTCGACACGGACCCAGACACAGACACTGACTCCAGTGTCGACGGTGAAGAAACAAACGTATTTTCCAGTAGGGCCACACGTTACATGATCACGGCAATGAAGGAGGTTTTGCACATCTCTGATACTGCAAGTACCACAAAAAGGGGTATTATGTGGGGTGTGAAAAAACTACCTGTAGTTTTTCCTGAATCAGATGAATTGAATGAAGTGTGTGATGAAGCGTGGGTTACCCCCGACAAAAAACTGCTAATTTCTAAAAAATTATTGGCACTATATCCCTTCCCACCAGAGGTTAGGGCTCGTTGGGAAATACCCCCTAGGGTGGATAAGGCGCTCACACGCTTACCAAAACAAGTGGCGTTACCGTCTCCAGAAACGGCCGCCCTTAAGGAGCCAGCAGATAGGAGGCTGGAAAATATCCTTAAAAGTATATACACACATACTGGTGTTATACTGCGACCAGCAATCGCCTCAGCCTGGATGTGCAGTGCTGGGGTGGCTTGGTCGGATTCCCTGACTGAAAATATGGATACCCTGGACAGGGACAATATATTATTGACTATAGAGCATTTAAAGGATGCATTCCTATATATGCGAGATGCACAGAGAGACATTTGCACTCTGGCATCAAGAGTAAGTGCGATGTCCATTTCTGCCAGAAGAGGATTATGGACGCGACAGTGGTCAGGGGATGCGGATTCCAAACGGCATATGGAAGTATTGCCGTATAAAGGGGAGGAGTTATTTGGGGGCGGTGTATCGGACCTGGTGGCCACGGCAACGGCTGGGAAATCCACCTTTTTACCCCAAGTCACCTCGCAGCAGAAAAAGATACCGCCTTTTCAGGCTCAGTCCTTTCGTCCCCATAAGGGCAAGCGGGCAAAAGGCCACTCATATCTGCCCCGGGGCAGAGGAAGGGGAAAAAGACTGCAACAGACAGCTTCTTCCCACGACCAGAAGCCCTCCCCCGCTTCTGCCAAGTCCTCAGCATGACGCTGGGGCCTTACAAGCGGACTCAGGCACGGTGGGGGCCCGTCTCAAGAATTTCAGCGCGCAGTGGGCTCACTCGCAAGTGGACCCCTGGATCCTGCAGGTAGTATCTCAGGGGTACAAATTGGAATTCGAGACGTCTCCCCCTCGCCGGTTCCTGAAGTCTGCTTTACCAACGTCTACCCCCGACAGGGAGGCGGTATTGGAAGCCATTCACAAGCTGTATTCCCAGCAAGTGATAATCAAGGTACCCCTCCTACAACAGGGAAAGGGGTATTACTCCACGCTGTTTGTGGTACCGAAGCCGGACGGCTCGGTGAGACCCATTTTAAATCTGAAAGCCTTGAACACTTACATAAAAAGGTTCAAGTTCAAGATGGAGTCACTCAGAGCAGTGATAGCAAACCTGGAAGAAGGGGACTACATGGTGTCTCTGGACATCAAGGATGCTTACCTCCATGTCCCAATTTGCCCTTCTCACCAAGGGTACCTCAGGTTTGTGGTACAGAACTGTCACTATCAGTTTCAGACGCTGCCGTTTGGATTGTCCACGGCACCCCGGGTCTTTACCAAGGTAATGGCCGAAATGATGATTCTTCTTCGAAGAAAAGGCGTCTTAATTATCCCTTACTTGGACGATCTCCTGATAAGGGCACGGTCCAGAGAACAGTTAGAGGTCGGAGTAGCACTATCTCAAATAGTACTACGACAGCACGGATGGATTCTAAATATTCCAAAATCACAGCTGATTCCGACGACACGTCTGCTGTTCCTAGGGATGATTCTGGACAGTACAGAAAAAGGTGTTTCTCCCGGAAGAGAAAGCCAGGGAGTTATCCGACCTAGTCAGGAAACTCCTAAGACCAGGCCAGGTGTCAGTGCATCAGTGCACAAGGGTCCTGGGAAAGATGGTAGCTTCTTACGAAGCGATTCCATTCGGCAGATTCCACGCAAGAACTTTTCAGTTGGATCTGCTAGACAAATGGTCCGGATCGCATCTTCAAATGCATCAGCGGATAACCCTGTCTCCAAGGACAAGGGTGTCTCTCCTGTGGTGGTTACAGGGTGCTCATCTCCTAGAGGGCCGCAGATTTGGCATTCAGGATTGGGTCCTGGTGACCACGGATGCCAGCCTGAGAGGCTGGGGAGCAGTCACACAGGGAAAAAATTTCCAGGGCTTGTGGTCAAGCATGGAAACGTCACTTCACATAAATATCCTGGAACTAAGGGCCATTTACAATGCCCTAAGTCAGGCAAGGCCTCTGCTTCAGGGACAGCTAGTATTGATCCAGTCGGACAACATCACGGCAGTCGCCCACGTAAACAGACAGGGCGGCACAAGAAGCAGGAGGGCAATGACGGACGTGACAAGGATTCTTCGCTGGGCGGAAAATCATGTGATCGCACTGTCAGCAGTGTTCATTCCGGGAGTGGACAACTGGGAAGCAGACTTCCTCAGCAGACACGATCTTCACCCGGGGGAGTGGGGACTTCACCCAGAAGTCTTCCACATGATTGTAAACCGTTGGGAAAAACCAAAGGTGGACATGATGGCGTCTCGCCTCAACAAAAAACTGGACAGATATTGCTCCAGGTCAAGGGACCCTCAGGCAATAGCTGTGGACGCTCTGGTAACACCGTGGGTGTACCGGTCAGTGTATGTGTTCCCTCCTCTTCCTCTCATACCAAAAGTACTGAGAATCATAAGACGGAGAGGAGTAAAGACTATACTCGTGGCTCCGGATTGGCCAAGAAGGACTTGGTACCCGGAAATTCAAGAGATGCTCACGGAAGACCCGTGGCCTCTACCTCTAAGACAGGACCTGCTCCAGCAGGGACCATGTCTGTTCCAAGACTTACCGCGGCTGCGTTTGACGGCATGGCGGTTGAACGCCGGATCCTGAAGGAAAAAGGCATTCCGGATGAAGTCATCCCTACCCTGATCAAAGCCAGGAAGGATGTAACCGTACAACATTATCACCGTATTTGGCGTAAATATGTTGCGTGGTGCGAGGCCAGGAAGGCCCCTACGGAGGAATTTCAACTGGGTCGATTCCTGCATTTCCTGCAAACAGGACTGTCTATGGGCCTCAAATTAGGGTCCATTAAGGTTCAAATTTCGGCCCTGTCGATATTCTTCCAAAAAGAACTAGCTTCTGTTCCTGAAGTTCAGACGTTTGTCAAGGGAGTACTGCATATACAGCCTCCTTTTGTGCCTCCAGTGGCACCTTGGGATCTCAATGTAGTGTTGGGATTCCTAAAATCACATTGGTTTGAACCACTCACCACTGTGGACTTGAAATATCTCACATGGAAAGTGGTAATGCTGTTAGCCCTGGCTTCAGCCAGGCGTGTATCAGAATTGGCGGCTTTATCCTATAAAAGCCCTTACCTAATTTTTCATACGGACAGGGCAGAATTGAGGACTCGTCCTCAATTTCTCCCTAAGGTGGTTTCAGCTTTTCACTTAAACCAACCTATTGTGGTGCCTGCGGCTACTAGGGACTTGGAGGATTCCAAGTTGCTGGACGTAGTCAGGGCCCTGAGAATATATGTTTCCAGGACGGCTGGAGTCAGAAAATCTGACTCGCTGTTTATCCTGTATGCACCCAACAAGCTGGGTGCTCCTGCTTCTAAGCAGACGATTGCTCGTTGGATTTGTAGTACAATTCAGCTTGCACATTCTGTGGCAGGCCTGCCACAGCCAAAATCTATAAAAGCCCATTCCACACGGAAAGTGGGCTCATCTTGGGCGGCTGCCCGAGGGGTCTCGGCTTTACAACTTTGCCGAGCTGCTACTTGGTCAGGGGCAAACACGTTTGCTAAATTCTACAAATTTGATACCCTGGCTGAGGAGGACCTGGAGTTCTCTCATTCGGTGCTGCAGAGTCATCCGCACTCTCCCGCCCGTTTGGGAGCTTTGGTATAATCCCCATGGTCCTTTCGGAGTCCCCAGCATCCACTAGGACGTTAGAGAAAATAAGAATTTACTTACCGATAATTCTATTTCTCATAGTCCGTAGTGGATGCTGGGCGCCCATCCCAAGTGCGGATCGTCTGCATTACTTGTACATAGTTATTGTTACAAAAATCGGGTTATTGTTGTTGTGAGCCATCTTTTCAGAGGCTCCTTCTGTTATCATGCTGTTAACTGGGTTCAGATCACAAGTTGTACGGTGTGATTGGTGTGGCTGGTATGAGTCTTACCCGGGATTCAGAATCCTTCCTTATTGTGTACGCTCGTCCGGGCACAGTATCCTAACTGAGGCTTGGAGGAGGGTCATAGGGGGAGGAGCCAGTGCACACCAGCTAGTCCTAAAGCTTTTACTTTGTGCCCAGTCTCCTGCGGAGCCGCTACCCCCCCATGGTCCTTTCGGAGTCCCCAGCATCCACTACGGACTATGAGAAATAGAATTATCGGTAAGTAAATTCCTATTATATATATATATATATATATATATATATATATGTGTGTGTGTAATTTACTTTTTATTTTTTTCATGGTTTATTAATTTAGTGTTAATCCTACTGATGTAGTCTACACAGACCTGTCGCTAACTTGCCATCTTTCCTGGCAATGGGGACTGTGTTACGCTATTGGCTGATAATATCATGTGACCGGCAAGATCCGAGATATAGTATTAGCTTATATGCAAGCAAACCAAAATGTTAGAAGCTCAGCTATTGGTTGGTTGGAACTGTGCACTGTATCTCCAGTATCACTATAGCTATGTGAGCTTGATGCGTTTCTCCACCTTTTGTCATTCGTTTGGCTCCTGAATACTATATATTGCTTGCTTCCAGAATATCATCTTGTTAGTGTCAGTGGATTTGAATGAATTACAGCATATCACGTTTCCTGATACTCCCTACATGTATGTAAATGCCCATCTTCTATTTTAGGTCTTTTGGTAACTAGGTGTATACTGACTGTCCTGTTTAAACTGCTTTGCATATTGTACAAATAATTTAATTTGTTTTACAATTCACAGTAAAATTTCTCTCCAAAAACAGATACTTGGGAGTCAATTAAATAAATAAATAAGGACATGTGTCAGCAGTCAGCCAGGAGAGACCTGAAAGAGAAGCTAGATGTACTGTGCTGAAAAGGGCAGCATATGATATGCCTTGTATGGCTGGATCCCATCATAACTTCTCCATTTCAGATTCATGAATGAGTGATAAATTGCACCAGCCAATCAGCTCCTAACTTCCATATCACAGGCTGGGTTTGAAAAATGACAGTTTGGAGCGGATTGGCTGGTGCAGTTTATCACTCGCAGTGAAATTTATCACTTATTGATAAATAAGGGCAATCGTTTGCAGTTATTGTTTAAGATGTAGTGCCAGCCTTGAACTAATAAAGCCAAGTACTGATATATAGATTTTTGGTTGGCAGAGAATCCCTAAAATTGTAAATGTTCACCAGTCCGAAGATGTCCTATCTCCTTTTTGTTTTTTTGTGATAATTTCTTAACAGCCTTCTACAAGTCTCCATACGTGTTCTTACTAGTGGATTAGCTTCTTAATTCAGTGCGGTGATGTTTAACGACGACATTGTAGATGAGCAGAAGCGTTTGCCATGGGGTACAATATTGTGTAAGGGCTTGCTTTACCAAGGTTCCCAGGGGTACTTCCACCAGCGTTAATTAGAAATAAGCAATGCCAGAAAATGCATACAGCTCTTGTTATTGCGTAGATTGCAGTGCATGTTATTTCTCTAACGTCCTAGTGGATGCTGGGAACTCCGAAAGGACCATGGGGAATAGCGGCTCCGCAGGAGTCTGGGCACAACTAAAAGAAAGCTTTTAGACTACCTGGTGTGCACTGGCTCCTCCCACTATGACCCTCCTCCAAGCCTCAGTTAGATTTTTGTGCCCGGCCGAGCTGGATGCACACTAGGGGCTCTCCTGAGCTCTTAGAAGAAAGTATATTTTAGGTTTTTTATTTTACAGTGAGACCTGCTGGCAACAGGCTCACTGCAACGAGGGACTAAGGGGAGAAGAAGCGAACCTACCTGCTTGCAGCTAGCTTGGGCTTCTTAGGCTACTGGACACCATTAGCTCCAGAGGGACCGACCGCATGGAACTGGCCTTGGTGTTCGGTCCCGGAGCCGCGCCGCCGTCCCCCTTACAGAGCCAGAAGCAAGAAGAAGTCCGGAAAATCGGCGGCATGAAGACTTCTGTCTTCTCCAAGGTAGCGCACAGCACTGCAGCTGTGCGCCATTGCTTCTCATACACACTTCACACTCCGGTCACAGAGGGTGCAGGGCGCTGGGGGGGCGCCCTGAGCAGCAATAAAAACACCTTGGCTGGCAAAACAATCACAATATATAGCCCCAGAGGCTATATATGTGATAATTACCCCTGCCAGAATCCTTAAAAAAGCGGGAGAATAGTCAGCGAAAAAGGGGCGGAGCTATCCCCCTCAGCACACTGGCGCCATTTTTCCCTCACAGTTCCGCTGGAAGGAAGCTCCCTGGCTCTCCCCTGCAGTCTACACTACAGAAAAAGGGTAAAAAAGAGAGGGGGGGCACTAAATTTAGGCGCAGTAAATATTATAGCAGCTATAGGGGACATAATTCAGTTAGTCCCTGCAGTATATAGCGCTCTGGTGTGTGCTGGTATACTCTCTCTCTGTCTCCCCAAAGGGCTTCTGGGGGGTCCTGTCCTCCGTTTAGAGCATTCCCGGTGTGTGTGCGGTGTGTCGGTACGGCTGTGTCGACATGTTTGAGGAGGAAAATTATGTGGAAGCGGAGCAGATGCCTGTAGAAGTGATGTCACCCCCTGCGGGGCAGACACCTGAGTGGATGGTTTTATGGAAGGAATTACGTGCAAGTGTCGACTCCTTACACAAAAAATTTGACGACATGCCAAATGCGGGACAGCCGGCTTCTCGGCTTATGCCTGCCCAGGTGTCTCAAAGGCCATCAGGGGCTCTAAAACGCCCGCTACCTCAGATGGCAGACCCTGATGTCGACACGGATACTGATACCAGTGTCGACGACGATGAGTCTAATCTAATGTCCACTAAGGCCATTCGCTGCATGATTGAGGCAATGAAAGAGGTGTTACACATTTCAGATTTAAACCCAGGTACCACAAAAAAGGGTATTATGTTTGGGGAGAAAAAACTACCCGTAGTTTTTCCCCCATCTGAAGAATTAAATGAAGTGTGTGAAGAAGCGTGGGCTTTCCCTGATAAAAGATTGATAATCTCAAAAAAATTACTAATGGCGTTCCCTTTCCCGCCAGAGGATAGGGCACGTTGGGAAACACCTCCTAGGGTGGATAAAGCGCTCACACGTTTGTCTAAAAAGGTGGCACTTCCGTCTCCTGATACGGCCGCCCTGAAGGAGCCTGCGGATAGAAAACAGGAGGCGATCCTGAAGTCTATATATACACACACAGGCATTATACTTAGTCCAGCTATTGCGTCAGCATGGATGTGCAGTGCTGCCGCTGCGTGGTCAGATTCCCTGTCAGAAAATATTGACACCCTTGACAGGGACACTATTCTGCTAACCATAGAGCATATAAAAGACTCAGTCTTATACATGAGAGATGCACAGAGGGAGATCTGCCGGCTGGCATCTAAAATAAGTGCATTGTCCATTTCTGCTAGGAGAGGCTTATGGACCCGGCAGTGGACAGGGGATGCAGATTCCAAAAGGCACATGGAAGTTTTGCCTTATAAGGGTGAGGAGTTATTTGGGGATGGTCTCTCGGACCTCGTTTCCACAGCGACAGCTGGGAAGTCAGCATTTTTACCCCATGTTCCCTCACAGCCTAAAAAAGCGCCGTTTTATCAGGTACAGTCCTTTCGGACCCAGAAAAACAGGCGAGGAAAAGGCGGGTCCTTTCTGTCCAGAGGCAGAGGTAGGGGAAAAAGGCTGCAACAAACAGCTAGTTCCCAGGAGCAAAAGTCCTCCCCCGCTTCTTCCAAGTCCGCCGCATGACGGTGGGGCTCCACAGGCGGAGCCAGGTACGGTGGGGGGCCGCCTCCAAAATTTCAGCGATCAGTGGGCTCGCTCACAGGTGGATCCCTGGATCTTTCAAGTAGTATCTCAGGGGTACAAGCTGGAATTCGAGGCGTCTCCCCCCCGCCGTTTCCTCAAATCAGCCTTGCCAGCAACTCCCTCGGACAGGGAGGCTGTGCTAGAGGCAATTCACAAGCTGTATTCCCAGCGCGTGATAGTCAAGGTGCCCCTACTTCAACAAGGACGGGGTTACTATTCCACACTGTTTGTGGTACCGAAACCGGACGGTTCGGTGAGACCCATTTTAAATTTGAAATCCTTGAACACATACATAAAAAAATTCAAGTTCAAGATGGAATCGCTCAGGGCGGTTATTGCAAGTCTAGACGAGGGGGATTACATGGTATCCCTGGACATCAAGGATGCTTACCTGCATGTCCCCATTTACCATCCTCACCAGGAGTACCTCAGATTTGCGGTACAGAATTGCCATTACCAATTCCAGACGCTGCCGTTTGGTCTGTCCAGGGCACCGAGGGTGTTTACCAAGGTAATGGCGGAAATGATGATACTCCTTCGAAAAAAGGGAGTTTTAATTATCCCATACTTGGACGATCTCCTAATAAAGGCGAGATCCAAGGAGCAGTTGTTGGTAGGAGTAGCACTATCTCAGGAGGTGCTACACCAGCACGGTTGGATTCTAAATATTCCAAAGTCACAGCTGGTTCCGACGACACGTCTACTGTTCCTGGGAATGATTCTGGACACAGTCCAGAAAAAAGTGTTTCTCCCAGAGGAAAAAGCCATGGAGCTGTCGTCTCTAGTCAGAAACCTCCTGAAACCAAAACAGTTGTCGGTGCATCACTGCACGCGAGTCCTGGGAAAGATGGTGGCTTCTTACGAAGCAATTCCTTTCGGCAGGTTCCATGCCAGAATCTTTCAGTGGGACCTGTTGGACCAATGGTCCGGATCGCATCTTCAGATGCATCGGCTAATAACCCTGTCTCCAAGAACCAGGGTGTCTCTGCTGTGGTGGCTGCAGAGTGCTCATCTTCTAGAGGGCCGCAGATTCGGCATACAGGACTGGGTCCTGGTGACCACGGATGCCAGCCTTCGAGGCTGGGGGGCAGTCACACAGGGAAGAAACTTCCAAGGACTATGGTCGAGTCAGGAGACTTCCCTACACATAAATATTCTAGAACTGAGGGCCATTTACAATGCCCTAAGTCAGGCAAAACCCCTGCTTCTACACCAGCCGGTACTGATCCAGTCAGACAACATCACGGCGGTTGCCCATGTAAACCGACAGGGCGGCACAAGAAGCAGGACGGCAATGGCAGAAGCCACAAGGATTCTCCAATGGGCGGAAAATCATGTGCTAGCACTGTCAGCAGTGTTCATTCCGGGAGTGGACAACTGGGAAGCAGACTTCCTCAGCAGGCACGACCTCCACCCGGGAAAGTGGGGACTTCATCCAGAAGTCTTTCAAATGATTGTAAACCAGTGGGAAAAACCACAGGTGGACATGATGGCGTCCCGCCTAAACAAAAAACTAGAGAGATATTGCGCCAGGTCAAGGGACCCTCAGGCGATAGCGGTGGACGCTCTAGTGACACCGTGGGTGTACCAGTCGGTTTCTGTGTTCCCTCCTCTGCCTCTCATACCAAAGGTACTGAGAATAATAAGAAAACGAGGAGTAAGGACAATACTCGTGGTTCCGGATTGGCCAAGAAGAGCGTGGTACCCGGAACTTCAAGAGATGATCTCAGAGGACCCATGGCCTCTGCCGCTCAGACAGGACCTGCTGCAGCAGGGGCCCTGTCTGTTCCAAGACTTACCGCGGCTGCGTTTGACGGCATGGCGGTTGAACACCGGATCCTAAAGGAAAAGGGCATTCCGGAGGATGTCATTCCTACGCTGATTAAAGCCAGGAAAGATGTAACTGTAAAGCATTATCACCGCATATGGTGGAAATATGTTGCTTGGTGTGAGGCCAATAAGGCCCCAACAGAGGAATTTCAGCTGGGTCGATTTCTGCACTTTCTACAGGCAGGAGTGACTATGGGCCTAAAATTAGGCTCCATTAAGGTGCAGATATCGGCTCTGTCGATTTTCTTCCAAAAAGAACTAGCTTCACTACCTGAAGTTCAGACATTTGTAAAAGGAGTGCTGCATATTCAGCCCCCTTTTGTGCCTCCAGTGGCACCCTGGGATCTCAACGTGGTGTTGAATTTCCTAAAATCACATTGGTTTGAGCCACTAAAGACCGTGGATCTAAAATATCTCACGTGGAAAGTGGTCATGTTATTGGCCTTGGCTTCGGCCAGGCGTGTATCAGAATTGGCGGCTTTGTCATTTAAAAGCCCTTATCTGATTTTCCATATGGATAGGGCAGAATTGAGGACTCGTCCCCAGTTTCTCCCTAAGGTGGTATCAGCTTTTCACTTGAACCAACCTATTGTAGTGCCTGCGGCTACTAGCGACTTGGAGGATTCCAAGTTGCTAGACGTAGTCAGGGCCTTGAAGATTTATGTTTCCAGGACGGCTGGAGTCAGGAAAACTGACTCGCTGTTTATCCTGTATGCACCCAACAAACTGGGTGCTCCTGCTTCTAAGCAGACTATTGCTCGCTGGATTTGTAGCACAATTCAGCTGGCGCATTCTGCGGCTGGACTGCCGCATCCTAAATCAGTTAAAGCCCATTCTACAAGGAAGGTGGGCTCATCTTGGGCGGCTGCCCGAGGGGTCTCGGCTTTACAACTTTGCCGAGCTGCTACTTGGTCAGGGGCAAACACGTTTGCAAAATTCTACAAATTTGATACCCTGGCTGAGGAGGACCTTGAGTTCTCTCATTCGGTGCTGCAGAGTCATCCGCACTCTCCCGCCCGTTTGGGAGCTTTGGTATAATCCCCATGGTCCTTTCGGAGTTCCCAGCATCCACTAGGACGTTAGAGAAAATAAGATTTTACTCACCGGTAAATCTATTTCTCGTAGTCCGTAGTGGATGCTGGGCGCCCGTCCCAAGTGCGGATTGTCTGCAATAATTGTACATAGTTATTGTTCACTAACGGGTTATTGTTATGAGCCATCTGTTGAGAGGCTCAGTTATGTTTCATACTGTTAACTGGATATGGTATCACGTGTTATACGGTGTGATTGGTGTTGCTGGTATGAGTCTTACCCGGGATTCAAAATCCTTCCTTATTGTGTCAGCTCTTCCGGGCACAGTATCCTAACTGAGGCTTGGAGGAGGGTCATAGTGGGAGGAGCCAGTGCACACCAGGTAGTCTAAAAGCTTTCTTTTAGTTGTGCCCAGACTCCTGCGGAGCCGCTATTAACCATGGTCCTTTCGGAGTTCCCAGCATCCACTACGGACTACGAGAAATAGATTTACCGGTGAGTAAAATCTTATTTTTGGCAGATAGTCTTTACTCTGAAGCTAAATATTTGAAAAAACCCTCACTTATTGATGCCATGCTATAATGTAGATATGAATAGTGGCTGAAGTCTTAACCAATCAATGCAATGAATAGTGCTCAAGAGTCAAACCTATTGAATATTCAAAAAAATTATATTTGCAGTACATGAGACATATAAGGCTTATTTGCTCTCCAAAACTGAACCTAACTAGGCCCTGTCAGTGAGTGTTGTTCAGCCAGTGTTCCATCAACAATTCTATGTAGATCCAGAATGTTTAGGAGTTAATTGATTGTGATGTTTCCATGGAATCTATTCAAAAACCCTGATGCTGCAGCAGTGATATTTTTACCTGGTCCCCAGTGTCTCTTGCCCTTATGCGCATGTTAGACAAGAACACGGGAAAGAAAAAGAAGGCTTTTTTTTAACTGTTTCTTTTTTTGCCTTTTTCTTTCCCGTGTTTTTGTCTAACAACGTTTACTACTGGCTCAGGGCGCACCACCAAGTGATAGCAATTGATTAATTTATTCTTTTCTTAGATAGCATTTCGTTATTCTTGGTTGTATTATATCTTTTGCTTTATTAAGAGACTTGTGCGGAATCACAATTTCTTTTACTTCTTCTGCGCATGTGTCAGTGCATCCCATTCTGGTGTGTATGCATCTGTATTCCTCTATTTACTCTGTTTCTTTTTTTAACTGTGCTCTAATCTAATAGCTGCTGACACATTCGTCAAAATGAAATCAGTTGTAGAGAAGATCAGTAATATGTTGGCATTCATTTGTACCAAATAAAGACATTGCGACCCTGCATTGCCACCCCCCCCCCCCCCCCCCCAAAAAAAAGTGGGGTTTTTGGTTGGTTATCACTTACTATGTCAGCTGTCATGAGCAGGGCCCTCATTCCCTCATGTGCTTATCCTTCTCTTACTTAAACCATATTCGACTAACCCAAATCCTGCGGTTTTCTGCCACCCTGATACTTATGTCCGTGTCGTCTGCTGCTGTAGTTATGTTTATTTACCCTGTGTTTGTCCTATATTGTCTTCAGCTGTGTCACTATTTTCCTGTTTTGATTATTTTGTTTATGTACTCTGTAATTGGGCGCTGCAGATCCCTTGTGACGCCATGTAAATAAAGGATGATGATGATGATGATAATAATTCCTAGCAGATAGAGTAGAGAGATGTGATGCTGCTGAAATGTTGTCCTGTGAAAGGCTCTGGGTAATCCAATAATCTAATAAAGCATAATGGTTTAAGACAGCCATACACTATCCGGGATGTAGTTATGAGACCAGCGGTCAGGAGATCAGTCACATTACCGACGGCTACATCCCGCCCCCCTCTAAATTGCGCTCCCCCACCCACCGCCAGAATCCCATGGTCGGTATACAGACCGTCTGGATCACCAGTGACGTTAACTCATACCGAACCCCCAAATACCACTAATGTGCTATATTCAGCCAGAATATATAGTGTTTCCAATTGTTGGGCAAATCCATTTAGTGCCTGACATAATGTAACTGCTAGTCCACCCTCCCAAAAATGTTGCCCTTATATGGTCCTTCATTTAGAGCATGTCCAGCATACTATATTTTGTGTTTGTGAACTAGATTATTGGGGAAAGAAAAGAGAATGCAATGTATGTGTGGATTGATTTTACATTGTGAAAGCTTCTTTTTACAGTGCTATTCGAATGGCTTGCTTAGGAAGTACAAAAGTAGGGAGGCCAATCCCGGGCCATTTTTTTCAATCCCGGGTATCAGGATTGAAAAATGGTCAATCCCGGGATACCTGGGATTGAATTATTTCCTGTGTGGCCTCCCCCGCCCCTCTCCCATAAATTACCATCCAACACCAGTGGGCGGGAAGGTGGGACACTTCCTGCGGGTGACGGCTGACTGCGCAGAGGGAGCCGGGCAGCGTCTGAGCGTCCTGAGGACCAACTCAGTGTCAGAGATCTAAGTTGGTTTAAAGCCGGGTTTTGTCTGAAATAGGATATTATTGACACAATAAGTGCCAGTTATAGATAGAAATGGCTTCATGAAAATCCCAACAAATAACAGTAAAACTTGTGTTTAATGATCTGGTAAATGTTATGGAGCTTAGTTTCAGATGTTTAATGGACCGAATTAAGAATTATGGGTGCCACAGTCATGCACTAGTCATTGTTTCTGCACATTTGTTGTGTGTACAGTGTGTATATAAGAAAACCTAGACTGGTGTGATACGTATGAGTTATGCTAAATAGGAGATTTTTTATTTACTGAAGTGGCAGATATTCATAGTGATGCAACACTACTAGCCAAGTTTTATTTATTCCTTTCATGTTTAGTACTTTTTGACAGAACATGGCAGTTTTCTCATACTGTTTTTAGATTCCGAGCATACAAGATAGACAGCGTGTTGTGCCTGATCTACATTAAGCGCTTACTTTAATGATAGGTTTACCTACATGGTTGTTTACTAATGTAGTCCGATTTTCTTCTTCTAGATAAACCCAACAGCAACCAGGCCTGGTTCTTTTTGCATGCATGTGGCTCCTTAATGCCAGGGTTGCCCACGTCAGAACGAACAGAAATTGCAAACAAAATCTGGAGTGATCTGCAGAAAATGGGTATGTTTAACTTATCCCCCTCCCCCGCAATTACTCTACTTTGTCATTTATTTACTTATTTGGAGCTCCTGAAATTGTTGTTCTTTGGGAACAGAGCATGCATACAGATCCCGTCTCACCCTATGGTTCGGTGAGCGGGAAAGGGAGTGTACTGTGTGGGAGAAGAGGTGTAATGTTGTGGACAAGGAGATGAAGATGGAAGGTGTGAACAGCGGAATGGGGGAATGTGTATAGAGGGGGTGTGGACAAGAAGGGAAGCGTATGAACAGTGAGGGGGGTTGGAGTGTTTTGTGAGAGGAATGCGGACTCCATTCTTTTTGCCTGTCATTGACCACTCATCATGGAAAGTGTGAGTGAGGCTCCCAGGCTGGCATAAAGCGTAGGTGATGATCCCCAAACACCACCACCTTCCTATGTGTGTTCTATGAAGAGCAACTTGGCGGATAAACTCTGAGATTGTGGTGATGGTTGTGCGAGGGGTGTGTGTGTGTGGGGGGCTGTTAATTTTTCTTGTGGTTGCCAGTGTGTATCTTTCTTTTTTTTCACCGTGGGGAAAAATATTTTCTACAGTTGATAGTATTAATTGTGTACATCATTGGATTGTGGAAGCGGCTCCAGAATGCTAGTAGATCTGGGGTGGGCCCTGGACCTTCCCACATGCCCCCATTGAATATCTAAAATTCTTTCCTTGCCAGCCAGAACCCGCAGTGGAAGTGGGTGGAGTACACTGCACCCCTATTTATCTGATACTCTAGCATGCAAAGATGGTCAGGTGATGATGGGGGAACAGCTGTTCCGCTATCTATGCTTTTTCTGTTTTATAACAAAGTAGAAAATGAGAGATGGTTGCAGAGCTGGTGGCTGTTGCTGAACACTCACTGGGGCAGCTGTTATCTACCACAGATGTGAATGAAGGAAGTTTTATGTTCAAAGTTGAAAGAAAGTTTTATTTATATTTAGTTTAAGGGGTGGATCTGGCTCCCGCTTAGCCGGTCCAAATGTCATCTGTTGGGCCAGACCGGTTCCTATTATTTTGTGGAATGCAAACTGAAAGCTGAAATCTGCTCAGGCTCTCGGGCACTTCCGTGTGCCTTTAGCCAGAGCAGTGGGATAGTGTTGGCAGGACTGGTCCAGTGGGGCACAATAGACTAATCAGCCCTAATGGAGGGGTAAACAGGGAGGCAGGCTGTCTAACCTTTGCTATGTTTTCCCTACCTTAACCTCTGGCGATCTCTGGTAGTTT